>NC_056423.1:5497045-5800075 GCF_905147365.1 Aricia agestis
TTCATCAATTTCTTACAAGTAAAGCCGTTGAATGGATAAAATAAAACCGTAAACTTACAGTAATCGAATCGTCCTCAAAACCAACGACATGTTACTTCCTCCCATATTGAATAACCCCTAAACAAAAAGTTCTAACAATAAGCCTGCGGTCAGCTATCCCTTAGAATTAAGTAGACTTTGATCTGCCAACCAGAACCTGAAGATGGCACTAGATTAATATCAACTCTATAGCAATAGCATAAGGTTTAAATTCAAACGACATCTAGATATGATCTTGATATCGCCATCTAAATAACAAATTTTGAGAACCATGGCAATTGAAATTGTATTTTATACTGAAGGCTTAAAGTAGATTTTTGAGTGGGTACTAAGTAAGGGCTAAGTAACCCTTCGGTTACGGTGCCTGCGCAAGTGTTAATGGGTAACAAACAGTAAGTTTATTCGATATTCCATAAGCAATATGGATTTGAAATTTAAATGTAGAATCTCAAACAAGTCTCTTCAAAAGTAATTTTAACCGACTTCCATAAAAGAGTAGGATGTTCGGCCGTAGATTTTTTTTATTTTGAGCCAAAACATGACGATAATTGATAATACCTAAATAGATAAAAGGTTGTAGATATAAGTAAGTACTTTTAAATTGAAGAGTACAATCTAGTGACTTGAAATTATCAAAATATACCCGCAAAATTATACTTTGTAATTTAAATTAAAATCATAATTATTATATGCCACATCCAAACACGCAATAAGAATTATATAACTTATAACGATATTCATATTTTTTTCTAGTTGCATAAGCTACAAGTTATAACTACTACTACTAAGGGAATTATCTATTCCACTCAACCATGACATGAACAATCTTTGAACCCCTCTTTATGGTTTTTTGTAGAAAGAAATAACATTTAGTTACTGTCGAAAAGGTTTAGAATTTCTGAAAATGTACGAAAAAAACAGTTGCAGTTTATAGTCTGTCAAAAAAGTGAAGAAATTAAAAAGTATCAACATCGTAGTGTTATCCCTTTTTTTTTAGATTGATTTGAAAGGGATGACACTACGATGTTGCCACTTTTTAATTTCTTCACTTTTTTGACAGGCTATAACACGTGGTAGATTTTTTGTGTTCTTTTGAAATCAGCTGTATAGCCGGCACAATCTTTATTACACATTGTTTTTTATTCTCTGTAGCTGCTGACCTAAGCCTAGAATGATTCTATAATTGACGAAAATGTGCATTACAAGTTACAACATTATCAAGTATAGTCAGCTTGTAAGATTTCCATCCAATGATATTACTTATATGAAAAACTCAAAGATATCATTGTTTCTATCCCATTTTCTGCAACTCTCAATAATGAAAACGTCGAACAATTTCCAATATTACTAACGTTAAAATTCCGCTTCCATCAACTTTACACTACCCACACAAAACTATTATGACAATATCACCATAAAATGTAGCTATAAAGGGTTTTTATGTGGTCTCCGCGAGAAAGCTTGGCGCCTTCACTAAACTGACCACACCAGTTTCGGCATAGTCACCCACTTCCTACTTATGCGTGATCACAACTCACAAATACTCGTACAAACTAAATAGTAGCTACGTGACATATTAGAGAAGTGATCATTGCATTAATTTGTAGGTAAATAGCGGGAAAATTACTATAGAATCAGCCGGGTGCAATGTACTTTGGGACTTGAAAATGCATTTAAATCCTTATGTCTGTGCTTGTGTAATGTGTATGTACTTAACCTAATACATAGTTATTATTATTTACTCTATTATTATTACTACTTAATCGTTATTTTTTGCCCAGTTTAATCGATTGTACCATCACTTGTTAAACTAATATGTATTCTGTGCCATCACTAAACTTTTTGATACATTTGCGTTACACCCTTCGAAAACTATTTCAGTTCTTGTCAGGCTTTACTAGAAATGCAGCTACATTGAAAAGAAATCGTTTAAAAAAAAACAAATGTTTTTCCGCTAAAAAAAATCCTACATCAACCTATCAAAATCGGTTCAGTTATCAACCGTTTAACTTAATTAAAGAAACAACAGACAGACACTTTTCGCATATTATTATAAAGTTAGCATTTAACAAAGAACATATTTTGGTAAGTATATAACAGCGATTTGACTATTCCCAAAGCTATGAGATTACTGTTAGTGGTATCGAAACTTCATGATGCACGACCAGTCTGTCCGCATTCCATCACCAAACGTGTGATTCACAAATGTTTATAATTATTTAATATAAACAGGTGTATTAAATAAAATATGATAGTTGTGCATATAGTTTTGCATACTGTATTGACTTTTGAAAATACACCACGTGAATTCTTTTTATTTTACATTAAAATCATTTTTTTTCACATCATATTTTCTCTACTAATATGTATTTGTCTATAACATTGGACTTAGATTATGTACGTTCAACAACTTTTGGATATTTATTCATGAAAAAAGTATCGTAAGCTGCAAAATTACTTGCAAAACTACTGATCCGATTTTTATGTAATTCGGCAAAGATATAGAGTAGACCACGGGGAGGGAGGGATCAGACAGGCAAATTTTTGTTCTGTGAAAAATATAGTTTTCACGGAATTTCTACGGAGCCGCGCGGACCGTCTAGACTCTAGTGCATGAAGAGATTCCGATTTTTGTCCATTTACCTCTCTAACTCTCCCAAGACCATAAAATCTGTAAATGAAGCTAAGAGTCTTATCGCGATACGCCTACGTAGTTTTTGTCAGAAATTCATAAACTCATAAAAGGCATGGCCCTTGACCGATCTAACGACTTCCTGCGAGCCGCCCGGCCATGCAGATGCGTTATTCTTATGTCTTATACTGTGTTGTGGTGTAAATTATAAGAGAATGGAGATTTTATTCAAGGTATAAAGAAAAGGTGTGTGAGGAAACTGCGTTAAAAAAATTGTACTCGTATTGTAATAAAGCCAGGGCAACGAATTTCGGTTATTGATCTGTTGTTACTTGTATCTTTAACTCGGGAACAAATATTTAGCTATCTAGTTGCAGGTAGGACAAGTAGGGATCTATGCAATAGCCTATGCGTACAGTGATCCAGCTTTAAATAATTGAATTTGTAGATTTCTATTGCTAAAAAAAATAATAGAATCAACACGTGCGAGAAAAATATACGAAAAAGTGTTATCAAAATATGATATTGTATTGTCATTATAATCTGCTCTTAAATAAAAGAAAATAATTATAATGTACGCGAAAATTTATAAGCAAATTTATAAGCTATCCAGGTATTTTTTTTAAAAAGCTTTAATTTGGAAGCCTTCTCCGGTCTTCAGTCAAACACACGCGCTACCACTTACAACTTGGACTACACACACCAACCTAATTTGTTGCACTCCTTTGAACTACTTTTATATTGTATCGAATGAATTTGGCGATTTTACATAAAATAATCGTTTCCGGTTGTCGTTCACTGACTTAAAATTAAAAATTACGGCCATTTCTTAATTGTTACCCCATTGCAGTAAGGGTGAAAAGATCTTCATTAAGATATTTCAAAACTATTAAAAATGATTAAAAAAGTTATTGGCGGAACGAAGTTTTTATGGCACAAAAATATGATTGTGTTACTATGCTACATGGAAAAATGCTTATTTTATAAATATACCTAGTACCGGGAAGTCTTTAAAGCATTTTTAAGATAAAAGAAAGACGAACTCATAAATACGCGGTTTTCGACTAATAAGTTTTAGTTACAGCTAAAATTCTTTACAATATACACAATAATACGTGAGAAGCCATGCTTCGGCACGAATGGGTCGGCTCGACCGGAGAAATACCACGTTCTCACAGAAAACCGGCGTGAAACACAAGCGCTGTGTTTCGTCGAGTGAGTGAGTTTACCGGAGGCCCAATCCCCTACCCTATTCCCTTCCCTACCCTCCCCTATTCCCTTCCCTTTCCCTTTTCCCTCTTAAAAGGCCGGCAACGCACCTGCAGTTCTTCTGATGCTGCGAGTGTCCATGGGCGACGGAAGTTGCTTTCCATCAGGTGACCCGTTTGCTCGTTTGCCCCCTTATTAATATAAAAAAAAAATGCAGATATATGCATAAATCGTCTCATTTATCATATTATGTGAGATTTTGCTAGCAAATGATGAAAAATTGCGTTATTTTATGAACCACATTCTAAGGAAAGCTACGTTTACTTTGTAAAGTGTGTGCATTTTAGTTCGTGGAAATTTCTAATGAATTTTCTTTACATTTTCCGATGTTTGTGCTACGTCAGCCTGACCCAGTAACTGAAAATTAAATTGACGTAAGCTTACGGTTAGTGTTAGCTTATAACTTATGTATTTTCAATAGCATGGCTGCAATATTTTCACGCTAGAGTGCAGCACCAACATAGACAGTAAATAAAAAGTTTTATTCGACGTTTGACAACGTTTCTGTCAATATTCTGATAAGTCGAGTGAAACGTGTCGAATTTTGGTTGGATTATTAACTGCATGTGTTAGTAGCGCTCTCTGCTCCGACCTTAGTGCAACATTCCTTATTATAATGGCACAAACCATCCATACTAAGAATAAAGCAGATTTTTTACCGTATTTTAACACAACCAATTTCAACCCAATTTTTAACCGACTTAAAGAAAATTGAGGATCTATGGAAAAAATCTAAATATATAACACTCAAAGGTGACTGACTGACATGGTGATCTATCAATGCACAGCAAACCACTGGACGGATCGGGCTGAAATTTGGCATGCTGGTAGATGTTACGACGTAGGCATCCGCTAAGAAAGGATTTTGATCAATTCTACCCCCAAGGGGTTAAAAAAGTGGATGAAAGTTTGTAAGTATATAATAATATGTACTTCTTAACGCGAGCGAAGCCGCGGGCAAAAGCTCGTTCATACTAAAAATGACATTACGATGCGATGCGATGCGCATTCGCAGTTTTGTATGAGAGCCCTTATATTATGTTTGGCAGTGGCCTCCTGTGAATATTTTTAACTCAATAACTTTTAACTGTGATTGGTGTAACTGGGCCTTGAACGAGCACACGTGGGGGCAAGTGCGCCGGCGCAGGTCGGCCAATTATCATATCCACTTTCACCGCTATCGCCAGGTGAAATACCGCTTTTTGGAGGGAAAATATTTGTCCTACGGATGGTTAACTAAAGTTATAAATTTATGTCCTACAAAGACATTTTATGAGTTTCAAAATTATGGAGTAGGTACCTATGAAACATTGAAAAGAGTCGAAATCTGTTAACACCAAAATAAACTAGTAAAACTTACGATTTTCATTACACAATATTAGATACGAATAGATATATTTAATCTCTCTGTAATATTTTTTCTATTATTTATTATTATTTTAATTTAAATTTGTGATTACAAAACTCTGTAGTCGAGTATGAGGTACCAATTTTTTGCAAAAAATGCAATATTACAGTTTGATAATAATAAAAAAGTTTATTTTTCATACAACTTACAGATGGAGAGAAATGGTACAGATAATAATTACAAAGACATTTAAACGTGTGAACTGGAGCCTAAACTAGGATACCCTGTATTTCAGGACTACCGGTTCCACCCGCAGTTTGAGGAGAACTTTTTTTTTATGAAATAAGGGGGCAAACGAGCAAACGGGTCACCTGATGGAAATCAACTTCCGTCGCCCATGGACACTCGCAGCATCAGAAGAGCTGCAGGTGCGTTGCCGGCCTTTTAAGAGGGAATAGGGGAAGGTAGGGATGGAAAGGGAACGGAATAAGGGAGGGTAGGGAAGGGAATAGGGTAGGGGATTGGGCCTCCGGTAAACTCACTCGCTCGGCGAAACACAGCGCAAGCGCTGTTTCACGCCGGCTTTCTGTGAGGACGTGGTATTTCTCCGGTCGAACCGGCCCATTCGTGCCGAAGCATGGCTCTCCCACGTCTAAAACTTATGAGATTAAGAAAAAAAAAGAATTGTGTGTTGTGTAAAACAATAAAAAAACATAACGTTCGGATTTTGAATTTATTTATTTTTTTAAATCACAACCAATCTGCAACAGCATTCGAATTTCAAATTTTTAACCAACCAGCAACCGCCAGCTGGATTTTGCATTTGAGGTTTACATAAATCTAAAATGATATCACTGTTGATCCTTCATAATCATATTGCTCGTGTATTACTCATCCGACCAGCTAGGTCACCCAGGTCAGGCCTGGTCTAGACATATGGCATAATTACAGGCCAGTGACAGACAGACAAACACTCGTAATGTATTGCTGTTACGCCCGCAAGGTTACCCTCAAAATACATGCATGTAGGTTTTTGTAAACATAATTTATTAAGCTTAATTAAAATTAATTAATATTTGCACCAGGATATTGGCGTTAAGGTCATTTTGACTTGTGACCTAAGATAGAGACGAATCACTGCCTGCACACTTTTAAAGCTTTGCCAAATAATCTTTTTCTTTTTTAACTAAGAAGCTCTAGGAAAATGAGCCTTCATCTTTAATAAGAAGAGTTTCAAATTTGAATAATAATAATACACAAATCCACTTTAATAGCTTTAGACACCTTTAAACTTTCTTAAAGTCTAATACTTTTGACAGCTGCTTCCCACTGCTTTAGAAACCCTTAAACTTTTTTAAAGTCTTACTAAGAAAGCCAAAGACATCAACATCATCATCAACTTCTCAGAGCCCCAGGGCCCTGCAGAGCACACTATCAGAAAGGCTCTATGTACACCCCACATACAATTAAATAGAACAATATAGTAACCGCCACCGCGCCGTTTGTGGTCTAACTTCATTATAGTGTTTAGTAAATCTTTACTTTTACGGCGTTTACAACAAACAACATTATGCCCGCATCGCTCTAACTACACTCACTTATTTTGTCTTTTTAAACCTTGTACCGACGATTTAAGTGACATTTTAATACAGTTTAAAGGTAAAACAATCCTGAACGGACTATACAGATGTTATAATTTATTATTTGGTATGGCAATCTAAGCTCTATGTAAAGCTAAATGTTGCTCTCGTTGCTTGTAATTCGTTTATCGCACGGGTACCGTACATTTTTTGGATAAAAAACTACCCAATGTTTTTTTCTTTAATGAAATAATTTGCAAACGAGCAAACGGGTCACCTGATGGAAAGCAACTTCCGTCGCCCATGGACAGCAGCATCAGAAGAGCTGCAGGTGCGTTGCCGGCCTTTTAAAAGAGAATAGGGTTAATAGGGGAGGGTAGAGAAGGGAATAGGCAAAGGTAGGAAAGGAAATAGGAGAGGGTAGGGAAGGGAAAAGGGTAAAGGATTGGGCCTCCGGTAAACTCACTCACTCGGCGAAACACAGCGCTAGCGCTGTTTCACGCCAGTATTCTGTGAGCCCGTGGTATTTCTCCGGTCGAGCCGGCCCATTCGTGCCGAAGCATGGCTCTTCCACGTCATATGTCTTTTCCTGGTACTCTTAGTATACAAGGATCGATTTTCATCAAAATCGGTTTAGTGGTTTGAGCATGAAAGACGTGATTTCGCGATTTGCATATGGATGATAGGCACGGGCGTATATTATATAGCTTAAAAAAGCGGCCAAGTGCGAGTTGGAATCGCCCATGAAGGGTTCCGCAGCAGCAAATAGGCAACGTGTTTAGGAAATCAAAAATTTTATTTATACATGTACCGCACCGATTTTAATCGGCGAGGTACTTTTAGGTACGAGGTACTATTATCGAAATTGGACAAGTAAGATGGATAGTAATGGGGAGGGGGGGGGGGGGGTCCGGACCCCAGGGCACCCCCTTATATACGCCCATATTGATAGGTATTCTGTTCTTAATAATAGTCTAAGTACTAGGAATTATAAATTTCTATTGAAATTAATCCAATTATGACTATAATTAAAAAGTAATTAGTGCTTAAACACTTGTCAAATTTCAATGTTTTTGCCAACATAATAATGTAACTCGATATAGGAGTCTATATTCTAAGTATTTATTGGGCTAGGTCATAATTAGATACTAGGCAATTAGTGCTTCTAACAGTTGTTTAAAATAGCATTGTAACATGATATAGGAATCTAGGCATTCTAAATTGAGTTAGGTCATAATTATTAGTTCTAACTGTCAGTTGATGGTCTAAACTCTGAGTCATTGAGTTTTTTTTTATTTATAATGAGATCTTAACTCTTGATTTCGTTTAAGTAACATGATTCTAGATCATGTAATTAGGATAGGTCATACTTGGTTAATTACTGTTTCGAACGGGTAGACATAAAATTATGCACACAGTTGTTTATTTAAACAAGCGAAAATTTTTCATAGATTTCCAAAAAAGGATGTTATGTCTTAAAAGCTTTATCAGGGCAAGCGAAGCTTTACGGAAGAACTTTATGGAAAAACTATCACGCCTATTGATTTGTGTTTTAACATACAAGTAGTAATTTTTATTTAGATGTATGATCATCAGTCAGTCAAGGTGGGACGATGCGAGCCCTCACAAAGCTCGGCTTTTAGCTAGTTAGTATTACTAGCTGTAAAAATATAATGCCAAGTACTCACATACGGTTTTGCTCGATAGGTTTACTCCAAAACGAGCAATAACCACCGTGTGGACCGCAAAACTGACAGCTCGAAGGCTCGCTTCGAGCCGGCTCGATGGAATTAAATATGTCAAACGGAGTAAAACTATCGAGCAAAAACGTATGTGAGTACTTAGCATTATACACACTTGTTATCTTTTTAACTTAGTAAGATATTATTTAGCTTGAAATTATCATGTTTAATTTTAAAAAAATTAAATACCATTTTCATGTTAGCTACCTACATGGTGACTTTTCGCCCATATCTTTTAAAAATCCAATTTAGTAGTATTAACAGCTTGTTATTTATTACTTATTAGTTATGAGTACGTTATTTAGCCCATACGGGTAGGTAATAGGTACCTCAAGCTGAAAATAAAAGGTTTTGACCGCAGAGCCAATTATAAGATAAGAGCGCATATGACCCTAACTTGACTACATACTTTTACCTAGATCTCAAAATCTGTAAGGTCTAGAAAACTGATTGTTTGATACAAGTAACTTCAGTTCATAAATATTAAATGCTCAAGACGAAAACACGTTTACTCAAAAAATGCTCGATAGTTTCTTTTTTACAAAAAACTTTGTTTTAGACACATTTTTGCTTGGATCTTCGAAGTTTGCTGTCTTTTCTTTAACATTTTTTAATATCTAAAAAGGTATTGATAAAACCTAAATTTGCTCAAAACACTTTTTTCATAATCATTATAGTTCGTCTTTTATTCAAGAAAAACTCACTCGGCGATGATTCCGCGCCATCCTTTTTCACCTGGCATATGAAAGACGGGCGTGAGTGTGAAGAGAGAAGGACGATGTTTGATTTTTAGAGTCAGGAGAGCTCTTAAGTAGTTTTTGAAATGAGGTAAGGTTTGACATGATACAAATAATGGTAAGCGACAAATACTTTTGCATGTTTTTTTCAGGTAAATACGGAAGTCGGGACTCGGGACCCTATATTACTAAGACTTCGCTCTCTGCCCGTTTGTCTGTCTGTCACCTGGCTAAATCTCAAGAACCACTATAGCTAGCCTTTAAAAGTAATGTCTGTATGAATTGATCACACAATTACAATAAGCAGTTCTCACAAATTACTGTCAAAATGTTGTATTTTGTGCATTATACTCGTAATATGAGAAATCCTTGGTTTTGAAGGTTTCTGTAATTCTGATTATATTAGGTAAGTACACCATTAAATTGCGGCTTTGGCTGCGGACGCGGTCTAACTTATTTACGCTAGTAAAAGGAAAGGTCATGAAAAGAGACTTTCTTTAAAATTGAAGGGCAGAACAAAACCAAGTTATACCAAAAGATAAGCTATACTTAAATTATAAAATAATCCTGAGTACCTATTTATACAATAACCGTAGCAATAACCCCTATTAAAACAAAAATATGTCAAATTTTGGGGGATTTTTTGGAATAATTTTTACAAATTACGTATGAGTTTTCCTGAAATATGTTCAAGTCCAATACCTATTTGTCGTGCAAATTAAATATTATTAAAAAAAACTTTTACCAAATTCTTCATGATAAAAGTACTTATACCTATAATGTTAGAGTAAGAGTTTAAATATTTTACTATTATTATTATGAATTTGGTAGTTAAAGCTAAGAAGTAAATTATACATTTTATATATCAAATTCTCGTGTCACAATGTTAGACCGCGCGTACTCCTCCGAAACGGCTTTACTGATTTTAACCAAATTTTATATGTATATTCAGTGGGTCTGAGAACCGGCTACTGGGTACTTTTTATATTGATAAGTGCATTTGTTGAATAAATAATAGCAAATTATTACAACTCGAGACTGACGGCGACCATTGTTTGTGCGACGGGATAGCGATGGATGTTGCCATGGTGACATACTTATTTAGTCACTTCAATAAAATAATACCTACTTTATATAGCAAAGAAACTTTTGACGGGACAGCTAGTACATAATATTATAAATTATCTCAGACGTAGTTAAAGATCAACATATGAATGAGACACATGTAAATGAATGAATCAACATGCCAGCTCGCCATTCACATATAACTCACTTTTACTAGCTTTCTCACTAACTGGTAGTGGACATATTAGCACTTCCCCCAACAATCTAGTATATAGTCTAAGCGATTAATTATATGGTCCAGATCTAGGTATACTAGATGGAACATATTATTATAGAGAAAAATTTATCATCAGTTATAGCAAGCAGTACCCTCCTCGTACCCTCCAAGGAGGTGCTGCCAGGAGTGAAAAACGAAAAAGTAGAGTAAACTACGCCGCGTAGTAGGAGAGAGTGAATACCTAGCGGAATAGAGAAACAAAGACTTGAGCAAGAGAGATGTCACTATCAGTAACACTGCGTGGTAAAAAGAGACGTGTGATACATGACAGCAGAACTCTTTTTTTGACGTCCAATCAGCACTTTAATCGGCGCTTTGACAATTAAATCTCATATAAAGATGCTTGTATAAGTGTATACGTACGAGTACACATATTTTGGCACACGGACGTAAATCAATTTCGGTTTCGTTTGACAGCTCGAGATTGTTGCTCTATTTCGCTATATTAACTTCATGGAGTGATCAGAGGATATTACTTCTGCTTCTACGCCGCGCTGGCGGTCTTTTTCTCCTTCATACGAATTTCAAACGGTGATGACGGTGACGTATCTTGAAGCAAGTTTTAAAATCTTTACCCCGCAAGAAAAATACACAAAGAAACTAACGAAGAATTTAATTCAAAAAAATTTAAAGAAACTTAAAAAATTCGTGTTTTATTTGATTGCGGTTAATACGTGAAATTTAAATTGGCAGCAATATAGCCATCAATTAAAACTTTTATTATAATGAAATATATTATCTATTTAAAGATATAATTTTCTCTAGTTTTTGCTGCAAGTCTAAACAGTAGGTAAGTAACAACATGTTAACCTTTTATAAGAATCGGATGAGCGAGGATGTGTTTGGAATACAAAAGTTCTTAAAGTTATCTTTGAACTAAAACGTAAAGTACAAACTTTATTTTTATTTATATTTAAGCTTCCTTCACTATAAAGTCAGCCAATAGTAATAATTTATGTTCTTTACGGCAAATGCAAAATGAAGCCTAAATTACTAAGCTGATTTTGATAAAAATGTTGCTACTTTTTAATACCGTTAAATGTACAATGATTACGTCTATTTCTGTCTGAAGATACAGGAAGTAGGAACCTAAGTCACATTTGAGTCATTATTAGTTAAAGTTAATCCCAGTTTAGATATCATGTCTTTTCTTTGTTCTTATAGTAATATAATACACAGGTGTAGCAATAACACACATTGGCGCCATTAGGGCTTATATTATTTCTTACTTATTTCCTCAGCATTACACGTGTAACATTTCTAGGCGTCAACTATCAATGTAAATAGATAAATATTAAATCTTCCAGTTAGCACATACATAAAAATGTAATGAAACGTGGGAAAACAATCTCGGACGGACGAGGCGGAATGCGCGCAGATATGTACATAACAATACGGCGCAGACCTGTCACACACGTCGACGAATATACGGGAGGATAGTTGCTGCGATTACGCTCGTCAAACGGTTATGAGGATAATGGAGGAATCACAATAAAAGCCGCTTGGGTATGTTCGGATGACAAGAGTTTGGCGCGTTTTGATACATATTACAATAAGAGAGCCGCTTGTTTGTGTATGATCAGATGACAAGAGTTTGGCGCGTTTTGATTACGCGCAAATACTACATCATTTTTTTCAGGCCGTTTAACCACATTAAGGCACGTTTTTGCTTATAAAATGAATGTAGTTGTAAACGCACCACACCAAAACTTGCGCCAAACGTTTGTCATCCGAATTCACCTAAGTCTTCTATTGTGATTCTTCCATCCCGCTTGGCCATTGACCCTAATATGAGTCTTGTCCGAAATTACTTGACAAGTTAATGATTTGCCAGGCGAAACAGTTTTTATAAAACAGCATGGACAAGATTTTGCCAACGACCTTTGGCTTGAGACGTAACTTATTGAGTGGCTTGATATGTAAAATTAGAACTCTATCAATAAAACATACATTATGTAGTGACTCTATTCGCTTAAAACTAGGCATAAGTAACTAATATTTATATTATTATTATATTTACTCCTATTTAGTTCCCAGGATTTTTATATTCTAACATCGAATACCCACATATAATATAGTAAAGGTGAACGCACACTAAGCCGAACCGAACGAATCGAATTCCCAGATTCGACCGATTCGACTCGGGCAAATGTGCGAGGTTTCATAGGATTTCATATTATGAAGAATTCTTAAATTCGTTAATTTCGGCTCGTCCCATTCTTTCGGCTCCGATCATCGAACGTCGCGCGGATTTTCGACGGAAACTTAACCGTGTGTACACACAGAGTAGTGCGGATTTAATATGGAGTGTCATTATCGATAAGACACGCGCTAATTCACTTGAGCCGTCGCGCTTTGACGTACATTTCGCACGCACCTCATGCCCACTGCCATGATGACTCTATGAAGGAACAGCACTAGCATTCCGTAGATATCGATTAAACTGTAACATCGATTTAAAAAAAAAAAGATTAATTTAAAAAGATACATACAGCTGAACGTATTACCTCCTTTTTGGAAGTCGGCCAAAAAAAGAACATAGCATATTTAGAGGTCGAATTGATAAACCTCCTCCTTTTTTAGTGTGTGTGTGTGTTAAAAAACATTATAAACTTTTAATAAGTATACTTAATTTAATACAAAGTTATTAAAATTGAAGTAATCTGCCCATTTAAAACTCAAAGCAAGTTTTAAATGTATGGAAGCTGATACCTAGCTAATTAGGACTAATGAGTACTACTTCTAAACTACAATATGAATTTATCATAATTATCATAATTTTTATATCACTTTTCGATAATAGGAGATACAAAAAACATACTTATGTACTTTTAAAACGATTTTTCGGATCCGACTCTACATGGTGATATTTTGTCGTTTTAAATAAGTATGTACTTTGCTAATATATTTTACCAAATATGTAATTTGTGCTCAGAAAACGCAAATTGAAATTAACTATAATGTTGACCTTGAAACCCCGTGTTAATAAGGCTCGACTCTTGGATCTATTTAAAATTATACGCCTCAATGGCCGACCGAAATTGATCAATTTTATGGAAATTGGCCAATTTGTTACAAATTGTTATACAAATCAAGATGTTAACGACTTTAACACCGGAAATATTATAACATTAAGAATAACAAAGGATCGACAGATATCGTTCGTATTTGCCCAACACTAGAGAAAATTAAGAAAATATTTTTTTAACGAAAATAATAATTTATATTGTCTAATTTCATTATTGCCTAAAGTCTAAAAATCCACACGCAATAAAGTGATCAATCACAAAAATCTATTTGTGACAAAGCTTTTTGGGATAAAACGCCAGAAGCAGTGGCAGATGCGCCTTGATTAATAGCTTTTAAAACTTACAAAAAAAAAACTTAAAATGTAAATTTTAATTTAAGAATGTCGTTTTTAAAAATGGAATAATTTTCGCTTTTGTCGTATCAAGAGTCACGACATTTAGTGATGTCATCAATTTATGTTATCGATTGTTGTGACGTTTTCATCAAAATATTGCGGTAGGTCAGAGCACGTCCTATTGTGTGGGACGATAAAAAGTGAATCTAAAGTGGTCTTGAAATGTTAAATTAATATTTATTCGTTTATTTGTAACTTTACATCCATGGCTCTGTTTGTTTTTTTAACACAATAGTTAAATATTACATGATAAAAATATAATCTAAATTGTAATTTTATTGTCATATTATCTTACTACCGAGTCAAATCAATCCTACTAGTATTAATTACTGTTAATCTTGACTGTTATTTGGAGCATAATAATTAATAATGTGTTAATAATTGATATTTTGCCTATAATTTAATATTGGCGCTGATTTTCAGAAGTATTCTGTGTTAAAATTAAAACGACATATAATTATAATACTTATATATAAGTAATACTTAATGAAATTGTTAGTATAAAATTTGAATTCTTTATCAAATAATCAACATTTGGAACCATATGGGTACAATAAAAAACTGCAGACTGAAGTGAAACAAAAAATAGACAAAAAGTTTTTGAGATAAAAAAGCGAAGCCGTACAATGATTTTTTGAAATAACAGCTGCATTAATAGCTCCTGGCTCTGACAAATTAATATTATATGTGGAATTTGGTTATTTGATAGTATTTTGCGGGTCAATTTAACGGTTATAACGGAAAACGTCACTTCGTATCAGTCATGAAAGGTTTAAAACGTTTGCGTTTGCATTGGCTGTGTGCAATTAAAACATTTGACAACTTCACTTTTTATAAAAAAGTGGCTGTCACTTGTGAGAAGGCGGGACGGCATGTGCTCCAATTTCGAATATGGAACACATTCGGATGTACAACTTCCGATTCTTCCTTTTGAAATGTAAAAAGAGGTTGTAATGCACATGTGCTACCACGTGCTCGCTATGAACACCTGATTTTTTTATAATTTTGATTTCTAAAAGTTTTAAATATCGGTAACTAGATCTTAGAGAATTGGTAGCTGCCCTTGTTGCTTTCGATTTCCTATGAAAGCGAAAAACAATTGCTTTGGGAGCACGTGCTCTATACTCCTTAAAGTTACTTACCCATTCACTTCTTTTAAGGCGACGCCTTGATAATTTGGCTGCAGCGATATCGATTTTTCTCAGAAATGACTAAAGCTAAGAAACTAAAGTTCATTGTCAGTATTCATCATGTCTTTGTCTTTGAATTACCCATAGCATAACACGATTGGTCAACTTTGATAAGTAACACATAATAATCAATCAAACAGACCTCTGTAAAAAAGGGATTCCTATTTTGCCAACAGAGGAGAGTGATTTAAGCTTCCAAAATTTGTACATAAATTGGTTCAAGCATACACTTTAATTTGCCCATAGCTTATATGAAATGTATTTACTTATGGTTTTTAAATTACGCGATAAAAACCATTTTGTCGCTTACGCCCTTTCCATTTTTTGCTGTTCCATTGCTTATTTTGTATGAGAGGCCGGGCCAGCCTCTTATAGAAAACAAGCAATCTAAAACATATCCAACACGGTTTTTTACTTTAACGCGGCGTCACCTTAATTAACTAAATTGCATTTTTAAGATGTTTGATAATTTGTAATTAAAATAAACCTTTTTACAGAATAATAGTAAGTTTCATACATTTATTTAACACTCAAAGGCAGAAAAACACTTTTCTTATACTTAAATTAAACGACAATAGATAGGTTTGTCTATGAATCTAGTGCTCTGATGCTTACAATAAACGCTGTAGTATATTAATATTAAGTATTACAACATAATAGTGTAGTAATAAAAGCTAGATAATAGTTTGGTAAATTAGTTGGTTTCATTTCCTGGCAAGGAAAATAGATTTCCAGAAAAAAAAATCGAGCTCTCATCTTGCTCTTATCTCCTTTTAAAATTTTTCGCTACTGTAGGAGACAATGTTATCGCATTATGTCTAGCTCTTTTAAAAAAAAAGTAAAAATAATACATTTTGTGTTTAATCTGAAGTGGGACTCGCACCATATTCCAAAATGCCAAGATCCTGTAATTCGACTCTGGTCCTAATCGCCGAATTCACTGGCGTAGATAAAGGAACTGGTGCACTTCCTAGTTTTTGTGACCAAGTGGCAGCTGCGCACGTGCCATAGACCACACCGACAAACTTTTTTTCCCTCCAAAACGCTTGACAGAAGACGCGCCAAAAAACTTTAGAACATCGAAATTTTTAATTTTTTTATTTGAAGAATTTTCAGCTGCGGTTGAAACATAAAAAATCATAAGAATCTTGTAAAAAATAACATCGACTGTGTTTTATGAGTAGGACCAAAATTATTATTCATTTTATTGGTAAATAACAGCTTTGTAACTTGATGTCATAACTCGTATAAAGATTAATATGTTTATTTAAGTAACATGATATTTAATACGCTTTTACTATGATTTCTTATGGACATTAACATATAAATGTACTTGCAAGTAAAAGTTTGGAACAATAAAAATGAATATTATATTTTACGATGTCATTATTTTCTCCATTGATTTGGTTTGTTAATTTTAAAGAGTCATACAGTGAATGTATGAGGCGAGGCTAATTTAGGTCTTATTCTAGAAAGTGTATTGTAATATCGTAACGATATCGCTTCGGTACAAAAATTCACAAAATACTTATTCAAAATTTTACGTCGTAAATGTTTAAAAGAACAGCAAAGATGGTTAAGAATTTCGGATTAGTGCAAGCTTATTTAATTTAGATTATAAACATTTTGATTTACTATACGAGTAATGTCACTTGTTCACCAGTCATTACTAAACTCTTAATTATTAAGAACGTTGTCTAGAATATGTGGACTAAATTAATTAATACGTACGTGGGAGAGCCATGCTTCGGCACGAATGGGCCGGCTCGACCGGAGAAATACCACGTTCTCACAGAAAACCGGCGTGAAACAGGCGCTGTGTTTCGCCGAGTGAGTGAGTTTACCGCAGGCCCAATTCCCTTCCCTATCCTCCCCTTTTCCCTTCCCTTCCCATCCCTACCCTCCCCTATTATCCTATTCCCTCTTGAAAGGCCGGCAACGCACCTGCAGCTCTTCTGATGCTGCGAGTGTCCATGGGCGATGGAAGTTGCTTTCCATCAGGTGACCCGTTTGCTCGTTTGCCCCCTCATTTCATAAAAAAATGACCTATAAGGTCTACCAGAATCTGATGGCAAAAAGTGAGAAAATAAATTGACTGTAGCAATACCAGGGTAATTGGAATAAAACATTTTGATCCTTTTTTTCTTATAGCAGCTGATTATGTGTGAAACATGCAAAATTTATCCAGTGATCAAGGATATTTTTTGAAAATCTGCTGTCAAAAATTGCCATCAGATTCTGGTAGACCTGATAGTTTACCCTAGATAAAATGTCATTCCGAATTAAAGTGACCTAACCTTATTTAGGAATTTTCGGTATTTACCACATTATGCCGCATAACTGTAAACATTGTATAATATTAAAGGCCTGTCTATTTTTTCAAATAGGAGCCCTTTCACAGCGGGAAGTCAAAATGATATTAAAAGTTAATTTTTATAAGATATATTTTAATAAAATAAAATGATGTTTCATAGACGACTTCTAGAATAAGTAAGCTGTAGTTTAGGTCGGGTCATAGTGCGAATTGGCTGAATCACTTTCACCCATCACTCGGCGTGACCATAAACAACAATTTACTTTTTAAAAGGAATCTCTGGCTCTGAATCACGCATGTCGAGTAAATGGCGAGCAAATAATGCGAGGAATGCTTTGATGTTTTGTCTTTGAATGCGTAATGTCGTTGCAATGCCAAACAAAACTTTCATCAAGATTTTTGAGATCGGTGTAAGAATTGCCACAAAACACCAAACATCTAGAGACACATGTAAAATGATCGGTGGCTACAGTTGTTCGAATAAGAAATAAAGCCATTTAATGCTTTCGTAGTTTGTACATTTATATTTCATAAGGACAATAAAAAGAATCTTATATTTTTTACAGTCCTAAAACTTGCCTACCAAAGTCTTGAGCCAAAAGAAGATAACTTCGCATTGGCGCTAAATAATTCAAAGATAAACACAATCGACAAGCTGTTCAGAAACGAAAACATTAACCCTTTCCGAAGCATAATTAAAAATAAAGAAGTGACATCACCGTCTGTCGCGAATGGCGCGGCACATGCTAACTTAAAAATAGCTGAAAATATCTGCCATATGTACACCAAAAAACGCCAAAACACCGGGCAAAAACTAATACTCCGATAACCATCTTAAAACTGAGTGCCCGTTGTGAAAAACTCAGAAGACCTTTGAAATATTCTAAAACGGTGTCACGATGTCAAAAAAGTTCATTTAAAAATGGAACGCGTCGGAGCGAATACTTTTTAAACGTTCTGCGAGGGTATTGCAACCACCGGAGAATAGACAAGAGGGATTTTAAAAAAACAAACGAAAGGGGCAAAAGAGTTCTTCCCTCGGAATCGAAGGGTTGAGGAACAAAAAGTGGAGTCTTAGGCCAGGTGTTTTGATTCGGAACGTCTTACCGGAAATCTGTGGCGCATGTGTCTACTGAACCCGTTTGTGACGGAAACGGTGCATCCCTTCTACAGTGCTTTCTTATTAAAAAGTAACCCCTTCAGAATAAGTACACAAAAACTTATAACGAAGCACCAAAATGCTTATTTATAGGGATTTATTTTTAGCCAAACGGTTAGTTTTGTAACTTAAATAATGTTTTTGTCAGTTGTGGAATTCATTCCATATTATAGTAAAGCTGATAGATAATAATGTTGTATCTAAAGTTTTCTTTTTTGCAATAATATTAATATGAGGTTGGACATTATCAAGCTACCAAAATAATTAAGTAAGTATTAATTAAGGAATACAGCTAGGTACTACTTACAGAATTGCTTTTTTATTTTTTTTCGAAAATTGGCAGCCCTGGCCAATTTTAGACTTCTTTATAAACAATTCGTCCTTGGTTCCCTGCCCCATAAAAATCTTTTAACAGGTGCTCCATACAGGAGGGTCACAGATTCGATACCACAAGGTTCCCTTTGCAATTTTTCGTGTCACATAAATTTAAAAACGGCAGTGTTTGACATTAACCGCCATGGCGGTAAAATTTATATTTTTGAATATAGAAAAGATGAAAGTATAAAACAATATTATTGTTAAATATTTTAAGATTGGAATGAAAATTTTCTTCTTTTTTGATATCACCGAGTGAGTTACCAATCTCAGAACTTAAACCACTCAATCAATAATTTAGATAAAATGTTACATGCAGGAGATTCTTTGAATAGAAAGGACCTCGGATAGTTTTCAACGAAAAGTTTACGTTTCCGTTGCACTTTATGTTCGATTCCAGCCCAACTTCAAAATAATTATTAGATTGAGTAAATAATTATTTTATGTTTAAGGCGAATTCTAAAAAAGACAGTTCAATACTTTTTAATTCATTTTAAGAACATTGTTATCACCTTGGAAGCTGTTTTTTTAATCTTTGTCCTGTACATCCTGTGCTCAGGATGTCTAGAGGAGTTACGTCACTTACAGTAGTACATCATCCGTGGGAGGGCAAACAGTGTCACTATCGCTAAGATTGATCGCGGTCATCGACCTCAATGTCAACATTACTTGACATCATACATACGTTCCGATTTTAATTCATTTTCTACAATGTCAACAAATTACTGCCGCACTCGAAGAAGTTTAATTACTTAATTTTAATTTAATAAATGACATAAGATCCGTTTACTGTTAAACTCTTAATTAAATTAATGTTAAGTACTAATTGTCTGTGTCTGAGTGTGGCCATTTAACTCGATCAAATTAGATTGGTGCTATGTATTTTACGATTGAAATGGTAGCATTATGCTTTGTTTAAATTTAGGCGAAAATAAATAAAAACTGAGTTAGTTGGCATACATCTAAAGTCCACCTCGCATCATAAATTCATAAATCATTACACAATACAGTCGTCAAGAGAGAAGTTTTAGATGTTTTTTACGCAGGGTTAGCAAAATCAACCTACATTGGCCGGAAAACATGAAAATTAAGTTTCAATTTTCAACCCTCAAAAATTTGATGGATTAAAATTGTTTAATTAATTACCCTACTTACTTCTATTTTATTTGACAGCGTTATAGCCTATAGGTACAAAATATGGTAAGGACAGAAATAATTAAAAGTGACAACTGTAACATGTGAGCGGGTTAAATATGTTTGTCAGTTTGTGCCTCTGCGGTGTAAATCATAAAAAAGTTAACAGGACTGATTTACGGTCACCGAAATAAACAAACACTCACAGATTGAAGTCATCAGGACTTTAATTTCATTGCCGGTAATAAAAAATATAAAGGTTTATAATGAGTAATTACTAATTAGGTAGATACATCAATTTCCTACCACCTCTAAGTAGAAGTGCTTTTAAATAATATATAAGGAAGTTATCAATAAAGTAAGTTAGGTATGAACGACATACTACTATATGCCTTTGTCTATTTGAACGGAATCAATATAATTTTAATGATTAAGCTACCCTAACTTATAAGGTTTTGCAGTACTGTTGGCGTTGCTAACAGCAGTGTGAGGTACGTTATCTCTATTTCTAACAGCTTTCCCATTCACATTTTGAAGATTTTCACTAAAATATCTACATTGACACTTGTTGTAGAGGCATATTAAGCGTCCTAAAGAAAAACCAGATCCGCCGTCGCATTAATACCCAGTACTAAGGCAAACAAAAACAATATTTCAACGATTTTTTTCCGCTTTTTCAGTGGCGTCCTTATTCCTTACGCATTACTATAATCATTATCATTTTGTAACGCAAAATAACACGAAAACGCGTACATTGAACCGATTGCACCATATGACGACCAGTTGGTGGTTTTTTCATTCGGCAGGTGGTTACCGGAGCAATCTGTAAAAACCTGCGAAATACAAAAAAAATCTCGGAAATATTATGAACATGTTAGAGGGAGATAGTCGGGTTTCCGTTTCCGTTTTATTGTGAAAAAGGAACATCTGGAGTTAGATTTTGTGTGAATCGGAAACGCTTAGCTCAGATCGTATCTCGGATGTTGAGAATGAGAACCTTTCGTTGTAGAGATAAATACTTATGTGTGAAATAGTAGCGAAGGTATATTAGAAGGAAACATTCGTTTATCCCACGAGAACCGTATTTTTGTCCGGAATAAAAACTGTCCGGGACTCGACTCCATACCAAATTTCAGTAAAATCGGTTCAGCGGTTGGGGCGTGAAAAAGTAAGAGACAGACAAACTTTTGAATTTATAATAAGTACAGTACCTGGATGACCGAGCTTTGCTCGGTATAGCAAACACTCATCGACTTCGTGTTACTTAATAACGCCATCTACTGGTCGTTAAAACAATTAGTTGCCAACAAAATAGTATTATTATTCGCCAATAGATGTCAGGAAGAGTCATATTTTTCAGTTTATCCTAGCTAGATCGATTTATCGCCCTCGAAACCCCCTATATACTAAATTTAATGAAAATCGTTGGAGCCGATACATATATATATATATATATATATATATATATATATATATATATATATATATATATATATATATATATATATATATATATATATATATATATATATATATATATATATATATAATTGCTCATTTAAAGATATAAGATATTAATACGAATTAGAACGCCTTTGACGTTTGACCAGAATCGTACAGAATCTGTACTCGTACCCCGATTCTGGTCGATCCCATCACAATTACGTTCTGTACTTCTGTACTACAGAACGTAATTGCATGTAGAGTCTTACACCTAATTACAATAAAAATACAAAATATAAACATAAACTTAATTATTTAAATTAATTTGTTGATTGGTGGAAATATATATTTTTAAATTTTTTATGTGCCTGGAAATAAAATGAAACAAGTTGTAAATGACAAAAGCAGAACAATCAATAAAAAACACTTACTTAGTTATTATATTTTCTTGAATTAGTAATATTATTCATTTTTTTTTAATTTTCAATACTCTATTTAAAACCCTAAACCCTTTTCTCATTTAACACAATCTGTTAACAATTAATGGCTTAACAAACCTTATAAATTGGTACCGACACTTCCGATCTTCCAAAGGGCTAGCCATATGCCGGGCCCTTAGAATAGAATCGAGAAAAAACTAATGAACTTAATTCCCGTATAAAAGGGTTACCTAAAAATAAACCACGGCCTTATTCTGAAACGGCTAAAGATGGTCGTTTTTTGCCGTCTAATGTTGGTAGTAATGATAAAATTATTGTACAAAACGTGTTGCTGATTTTTCACCGTTAGATGTTACAAATATACATATTATTGCATAAATTCTAAAAATCTATTGTTTCTACAAAATCTATTGTTTTTAGACGTGTTATGTGAAAGTTTTTAGACTTTGAAATATTTGTTAGAAAATGGAATATTTATTTTAAATTTTGTAATTATACGGTCATGTAAAAATGTGAAACCGTGGGAGGTTTATAATTAAATTAAAATGAATTATTTGCCAGTTTAAAATTTTTGTGTCAGACTATTGTGGTCTAAAAATTTTATTATAATAAAAACATAATACCAAAATAGTAGCACACAATATTTTTCTAGTAGTTAGATCGCAGTGTTCAAAATAAATTTATCATAATTATTCATAATCATGATAGTTATAAGTAACTGAATGCTCAAATCAAACAATCCATTTCGAATCAATCGAAATAAAAGAACGCATAATGCTTTTAGTTCATCCGTCATCTTCGATGCTCACGACTTGACTGACAGTTAGTTTCTATTCAAAGAGTCCATTAACTTGCATCCATTTATAATAAAAACGTGTCTATATTTTTAATTAAATTAATCAAAGTACAATCATGCTGTATTGAAGTGCAAATCGCTTTTACGATTCGTTTAACAGAATAAGGCCGCCGCGTTGATTTATAATGAAATGTATTTTATGTGCCATTAGACATTGACATCACCTTTTGTTTAAAAATGGAAGTCGATTCTACCATCTATTTATATTTATGTGTACGTTATTAATATCTAGCTAATCCGGGAAATATTGTATTGACCTATACGGTGTGTGCGATAATATTATTATGATTATCATTTCAGACGTTGTCATGGAGACGTAATATACGTCACGTCTCCGTAAAACTTCGATAGCGCGATTAAGGACTTCAAAAAGATTCTCAGATCCATAGAATAAGCATAAAACAATTCAACATAATAGATCAAGCCGTTTCGAAGAAGTATGACAACTTCCAACGCGATAATTTTATCTATGTTATACTTTCAGGAGTTTAAATGCTTGAAAAGTTTTTTTTTGCTTGAAAAGTTTTTTTTACATACTTGAATTTCAATTTTGCCATACGTAATACTATGTAATTTTAACTTCTTTAATTTAACCTCCTAAAAACACGAATGAAATAAATTAAGAAATTTAAAAAACCCCCGACAAACAACTTTAAAAAGTAATTAAATAATATTTACTGCCTTTAAGTTCAAATATTTCCCAACTTGTGTAAAGTAATATTTTAGCCCATAATTGTTGTCACGGTGTGTCGGGGGACCGCCAAGTAAACTACAACCTACAACCGCCAAGTCACTGATTATTTCGATTCGGATTTCGGTTCGCTGTGACAGATCCTTGAACTATAACGATTAGTGAAATCAAAAATCTACATTAGCGGTCCCCCGACACACCTTGACAACAATTATGGACTAAAATATCACTTCACACAAGTTGGGAAATATTTGAACTTTAAAAGCAGTAAATATTATTTCATTACTTTTTAAAGTTGTTTGTCGGGGGTTTTTTAAATTTCTTAATTTAATTTTATTTCATACTTTTTAAACTTGTGTTGATTATAGTGCAGAATAATTCCTATCAACATAATCATATTCCCATGATTACCATTTATCAATGTCCTTTTCGATGAGGCCGTTAATATGAGCCCAAACATGAAACCTCCACTTTGGGTTCATACGAAGCTCGGTTCCTATTATAGAATATTTACTGTCTATCTACTTCTTACTGGCTGTCGCAATTAAAAAGAGCCCAAACACGAAACCTCTGCTCTAAGTTGGCGAGGAGTTGAATATCCTATTGATTACCAGGTGATGCTGCAGCACCAGGTCAAATTTCATGAATATGTGTATACGTTTATTGTATATTCACAAATGTCACGAACTAGTATGAAATACAAAACCCATCAAACGACTACAAGTTTCTAACGGCTTTTCATGAACCAGATAAACCCTGATTGCCCAGCACTGAGCAGGCTGATGATGATGAATTCATCTAAGCTATAGCTAAGAACACTTTCGATCATGTCAGCTTTCAAACAAAAAAAAACTAGATCAAAATCGGTCCACCCGTTTCGATGCTACGATGCCACGGACAGATACACACACAGACAAACTGACAGACAAACAGACAGACAGACACGTCAAACTTATAACACCCCTCTTTTTTGTCGGGGGTTAAAAAAAGGAAGAAATCACAGCCCCAATAAAATCATATTCCAAATTCAAAATTCCACCAACCGGAAGTAGCTTGAGTAATGTAAACCCTGCCTATTTCCCATGCCTTCCGCCCATATCCGGATCCGCAGGTACGACAAACATCCATATCACCTTACTCTCAGATATCATATCTTATTTCGAAGGAAGTTCTCAATTTGAGTGGGTACTTACGCTTTCTATTGTGTCCTATCGTCCTTAGATGCCACTCAAAGTTAAGAGCTTGCAAAATCACATTCTTTATTTGCCATATGACAAGGACAGCAATAGTCTTAACTTACTTCTAAAATCTGTGGTCTTAACTCAAATGAGTTAAGACCACAGATTTTTTGAATTGAGAGGTTGTTAAATAACAACCTCTCAATTCAAAAGTTCAAAATCTTCATCGATTTGGGTGTCAGTTGGTTTCGTTGGAACCAAGTTAAATATTAAGCAAAAGTAATTTTTTATACTGCACAAGTGTGTGCGAAGAACAGAAAACTTCAAATCGGAATCAACTGAATTACAGTCACCCATATGGTTATACAAGTTTTTGAGCTATTCTGAATATTATCTAGACGGGTTTTCACTTTTCACAATAATTAAAGATTGACATAATATGGGAAATTAATGTGATAGATTTACCTATTTACAGTAAAATGTACATATGCCAAGTTTATGTTAAAAATACAAACTTATGTGCCACTTTTTCCTGAATTATTAACAAGCATCAAATCTTTCCTTCTTTACCCTCCCCTCTTTCCTGTGTAAAGACATCTTTTTTTTCCTTACTTGACTCTCTATCTATCCTAAATATATTATGAAGAGACATCTTTCTTTCCTTGACTTTCTATCTTTCGTAAATATCATGCACATTCATATCATGTAGAGGCATATTTCTTTTTCTAGAGCAGCCTTTCCCAAAGTTTGCGATAACGCCCCCTTGTGGGCGCTGAAGTTTTAAAGGGTGTGGGACCTAGAAAAAAAATGAGGGCGTTGTGTAGATGCTTGGGGGGTGATTTGTAATTTCATTTCATCTGGATGCATTTTAAATCGGAACAAGGGGAGGCGCTAAAACATATTTTTTTCTCAAAGTGGGCAGTAGACAAAATAGGTAAGTTTGGGAATCCCTGTGCTAGAGGCTTTCACACCACGTCGAGTCCCTACTAAGTATTCAAGGTGCTAATTCATTACTCATTACAATTTCTCATCCAAGTTCATTGTCCAGTTAATTGTAATTATTTAGATCTGATGCAACCTCGCACCCGCACTACAATTATAACAACAAACTTTTCTAACGTCTATGTGTTTAGGCAATGAGTAAATAGAGAAACAGATGGGCTAAAGAAACTAGAGTAACCTACTGACACTAGTTTTCACCGCACACTGAAGCTAGGTATAGAGGGGCATTAAAATCCTGTATTTTGAAGACTCATACGTTACCGACTTTTATGTGTCCAATAAGAACTTAGGTGACATAATTATAAACATTGGTGAAAACTTAAGAGATTCGCTAGGATAAATTAAACGCTAGTAGGCCGTGATTGGTGAAAAACAGGCGGAAGACTTCTAAAAGAAATGTACAAGCGAAATAGGTCGATAATAATAGTTAATTAATAACGGTAGATTCCAATTAATAATTAGGTTTTAATTAATTTCTGTAATACAGAATGCTGCCTGTATTTTTGATAATTATTTCATACTATATTATTAAAATTCTTTTAATTTATAATCCGATAAAGAGACGCCACGCAGTCCTTCAAACCCATAAAGTTAATATACCTAGCTGAATAGAGAAACAAAGGCCTGAGTAAGAGAGATGTCACTATCAGTAACATTGCGTGGTAAAAAGAGACGTGTGGTACATGACAGCAGCACTCTTTTTTTGACGTCCAGTCGGCACGTGCCGCACGTTGACAATTTAATCTCAAAGAATTCATGTTCAATCATGCTTGTGTAAGTGTATCCGTACACATATTTTTAACAAAGATGAAAACCAATTTTGGTGTCGTTTGACAGCTCGAGATTGTTGCTCTATTCCGCTAGGTATATTAACTTTATGTTCAAACCCAAGCCAGCGCTATCGTTTGCACTCTCTACTACATAATCTTTGTTTTCCACTAACACTAAATGATTAATGATGCACAGATAACGCAGCTCAAACACGCGTAAAGGAATTTCCTCTGCTAATCGAGTTAGATGTACAAACGAAGTAGGTAAAAAACTTACTGCAAAATACCCAATTAGTTTTAATCATTGGTACATGTATCGTGCGGTTTACTTAGCTGCTGAAGTATATCTTACTAGACGACGCCTGGAACTCCGTTGCGATGAAAATCGTTTTACGCGGGAACCGTTCATTTTTCCTTGACAAAAATAATTGAATCTCCTTTCCCAGGACTGAAAGTATATCCATACCAAATTTCAGCAAAATCAGTACAGTCGTTTCGGAGAAGCTTGGCTTACTTTTGACTTCTATGTTTCTGATAGAAAAATAGAAAAAACCCCAACGTCATGAATTTTCCCAAAGAAAAATAAAAAAGTAGGTAACTAAGTACTTAGTTCAAAGCTGCCACTTTAAGGGCCTGTTTCGCAACTTTCTGATAAAGTGCCGGATAGGCTATCCACAACTTTTTTAACAGATTCTCCATACTCTTTCTGTCAAGTTAAGTGGTGGATAGCTTATTCCTAGCCTATCCTTAATTATCAGGAAGTGGTGAAACAGGCCCTATATCTATTACTTTAATATACGATTGCCATGAAAACTTAGAATGTCAGTAAAACATATTTTTTTAATAGTTTTATGTCCTCCAGTTTAGTTTCTGATAATATTATCTTCCAAAATATTTATAAGTAAATTTAATTAGGACACTATCTCATAACTATAAAAACCCATCATTATAACTACCGTAAAGTATCATAACATATTATGATATCATAGCAATAATTATAATATGGTGGTCCTTAAAAGTGGGGATAATAGTAAGAACCTTCTGGTTTTACAGACGAATAATAACGTCTTTTTTGGAAGTCGGCTAAAATGATTACTTCCTTCCCTTTTTTTATGAAATAAGGGGGGCAAACGAGCAAACGGGTCACCTGATGGAAAGCAAATTCCATCGCCCATGGACACTCGCAGCATCAGAAGAGCTGCAGGTGCGTTGCCGGCCTTTTAAGAGGGAATAGGGTAATAGGGTAGGGTAGGGAAGGGAATAGGGAAGGGTAGGGATGGAAATAGAAGAGGGTGGGGTAGGGAAAAGGTCCGGTAAACTCACTCACTCGGCGAAACACAGCGCAAGCCGTGTGAGGTATTTCTATTATACCTGTGGTATTTCTCCGGTCGAACCGACCCATTTGTGCCGAGTCATGGTTCTTCCACGTCAACTCTATATGTGTCAAATTACATAAAAATCGGTCCAGTAGTTATATATCTCACTAGATTAGCGCATTCAAAACTAACATACTCTTCAGCTGATATTAGTATAGAGCGAGTCCGTTACTTGTTACACAATACACATGCTTCCTGTATCCTGTAGTCCTAGTATATTGTGCCTAATAGTCCTGTAAAACGTACAATTCTCTAAACCCCCTGAAAATAATTATGTTTAAGTACTTTCAAACTATATATTTTTCTTTAGAATGACTTGAATACTACTAGTTTTGAATCCTAGTCCGTCTGTTAGGCTACTTATTATTTATAGTGTTTTAATTACAAACTTTCTAGAGTCGTGGCTACCGGAACTCCATGGTGACCAGGTGCATGGAGTCCATTTACATAATAAAATAATTAAACTGGAAGATAACATATCTTAATGACGTAATACTTGAATTTGGATACAATTTAAAAAATCCGGAGGTTTCAAACTTGGAACTGCTTTGGTGTTTTCAAAAGAAGGATTTCGAGTTTTAAAGCTCAAATGTTTTAAACTTTGACGTTTACGTGGATCTATATTAGTCAAACGGAAAAATGTTTATTTATTTATTTATATAACATGGAAAACTTACAGCTAAGTAATGTCGGTGGCAATTTTATGTATGATTATCAGAAAGCCAATTACAAGTTTTCACCTCTAAGTAACAGATAAAATTATACATGATATTGTGAACGGTCTTAATTACACTATATAGAAATGTTTCTTAAATAGGATACATTGCAAAAAACTAGTACTTATAATAATAATATAATAATAATACTCCCCACACCGGTTTCGGTGACGGTGGCCGGTTTCATTGAAACCAGGCCAGGTACGCAGGAGTAATTTTATAGTGCCCAAGTGTGTGCGCAGTACACAAGAGCACTCTCTATTCCTTTTACTCTCATAACCCAGTGGGACGGAAGACCGACACGACTGGCGAGAGATCAGGCGCAGGACCGACTTTTTTACATGCCCATCCGACGCATGGATCATCTTACTTGTCAGACAATCAGGTGATCAGCCTGCATTGTCCTAACCAAACTTGGAAATAACATGTTTCCAACGCGGGATTCGAACCCACGACCTCCGGAGTCGAGAGCGACGCTCTAACCACTAGACCACGGAGGCGTTACAAGTACTTATAGCAAAAGTTGTAAGATGAAGGAGACTTCATCAGACGAGTGTAAAAATATCTTACAATTTGGTACAAAATGTGACATTTTGAGTTATGAGTAATGCCATAATAAGTATTTTGATATCACATCTGTAAGCTAATAGATATTTAAACATGAAAAATTTTCCGCGCGAAAAATGTAAATCGCAAATCCAGAATGTTTTGAAATGTGTGCTAAGTGTAATAATGCGATCAGACGGTCACTGAAATATGTAAATTGATGTTAATATATTGCAAATGTCATAATCACGAAATGTCTCCATTAATCATTAGCCGCCTATGCACTACAATAAAAATTAAAAAAGAAACCTAAATTCTATGCCTAAATTCCGAATTCATTTTTTTTTATTTTGTTTTTTTTTTAGCGCCACTTAATTCCAGTAGCTATGACGTCAAGTGACGTTTGGTTGACGTAAGTAATAGGACGGAATGTGCAGTTTGTAAACACTCATTCTCAATAATGTGGATGTGGACAAACATACAGACAAACAACCTAACGTGTGACGATAGAATAACTTACGAGAAACATAAGATGGCGTGGATTCAAGTGAAAATGTTTCAGACGCAAGAAAGTGTTCTGGAAATAGAGCTAGTAAAAGTGAAAAAATATTTTAAAAAGAAAGAGAAAGAAAATAACGACTGACAAAGAATAACACAGAACTAAAATAAAAACAATCCTGATTAGGTTAGGGGACCGAAAAAAAACATAGAGCTAGTATGTAAACGAGTAAGTAAAATGAATGACTATACAAGAGCATCGGATATTATAGGTCTACCAGAATCTGATCAATGGCTAATTTTGACGGTAGATTTTCAAAAAATATCCGTGGTCATTGGATAAATTTTTATATTTGCATGATTCACACACAAAATAAGCCACTAAAGGAAAAAAAGGATGAAAATGTTTTATTCCTATTGCCCCGGTATTGCTAGAGTCAATTTATTTTCTCACTTTTTGCCATCAGATTCTGGTAGACCTATACTCAAATCCCATTTTACTTTTCGAATTTCGTATTCGTCTGGTTGAAGGTTCTGCAGTCTGCTGTCAATTAATGGCAACATGGCTAAAGGTTCTTCGGATACGTTCTTAGCTGTGAAATATTCAGTTTACAAAATACCATACCATGTGGACAAATTTTTGCATATTTACCCAAAATAAACGTTTCCCGACCAAACAATACTATCGGCGCCCAGCTGCCTGTCAAAACAGCTTTGTTATAAAGGTGTTAAGTGCTCAACAAAGCCGACATTATCTCTGTGGTCTATCTTTTTATCCATTTATTTTGGTATCGAATTTATAGACATGTCTATCACGGCTACATCATCATTGTAAAGACACCTGGTGATTTTGCCCTAAAACTGTTGAATGGCTATTGTTTAAACACCCCATATAATTAATGACAATTGTCTAAACCCCCATATCTATTTAACGCGAAAGTATTTGTCTGTTACGTTTTCACCAAAAAGTGCTGGATGAAATTTGGTATGGAGATTGGCCATTATGGAAACTTTATGTCCCAGAAAAGTACATCGGTTTACGTTAAGAAAAAATGTACGATTACAGTGCGATAAATAAACTAAGGCGCAACAAGACTGCAGGTAAAATCTAGTAATAGGTGCTTTTATCGTCAGATATGTATCTAGGTATAACATTATCAAGTATATTAAGATCTATGGAAAAATAAATCGATGTACTTATAGTGTACGAGCTTTTTCCCGCGGCTTCGCTTTCATCCCCTGTTTTAACCCCTTGGAGGTGGAATTGATCAAAATCCTTTCTTAGCGGATGCCTACGTCATAACATCTACCTACATGCCAAATTTCAGCCCCATCCGTCCAATGGTTTTGGCTGTGCGTTGATAGATCACCATGTCAGTCAGTCCTTTGAGTTTTATATTATATAAAGATAGATATCCCATCTGATCTCAACTCCTATATCTTATAATGTTAAAAGTTCTGCTCAATCCAATTTTCAAACTCAATCGATCAAGAACGCTACAAAAAGTTTCAATTCCATTTTCAAGTTTTCAATTAAATGGACTTCTTATCAGCCTTTAATTGTTTATGATCGTAGAATATTATCACAATAAATACACATATCCATCCTCGGCGACGTTAATTTTATTAATGCAGCAATAAATTCTCAAAATGATAAGATGTGTTTAATTATCGCCTTTAAAAACAATAAATAAGATTAAAAAAATAGCGCGGCAAATGGTCCAGGCGAAGTTTTATTAAATGTATCTTGTAATGGCTTTTGATAAACTTGACGAAGGCCGAAGGCGTGACGTGATGGTATTGTGATCGGCGGAGCTAAAATGGTCACATTAAGCAATTCCTCTCTTCTTCTTCTTTTAAAAATGGCCGCCTCGGTGAGTTGCCAATGTCAGAGTGGCTTAAAGGACTTTGCTCTATGTAGCGAAGGTCTGGTGAAGTAACAAAACGTGTACGGTTACAAAACAAAATTACATATTTACAGGAGTTGATTGACCTAAAACAAACACAAACACAAATGTTAGTAGAGACATCACAATCTTATATTGTTATCACGAATATATGTACACAAAATCTCAATAAAAGGGGTATTTACATAAGATAAAACCGATTTAAAATTTATAGGGCGAGGAATGGAATTGGGAAGACAGTCATATAAGGACGATTGGTTTCTAGGACAAGAAAAGAAGATGTGATCTAAGGCAATTCCTCTCAATCAATTCAGCAAATGAATTGTCAAAACCGTCAAACTGACAAATGTCAAATCAGTACAAAAATACAGAAATGAATTGCAAGCAGAGTTGCATTTTGCGATTTTAGAAAAATTAATCATATTATGATTCATATCATGATTCTTCAAAGCGACCATTTTAGCCCCGCTGTAATGTTATGCCAAATGTTTCAAATATTTAGTAGACAAGATGACCCGGTAACTTCGCATCACTTTCCTAATTTTTTAACGTATATTATCCTTTCGCTGGACTGCCACAAATATGTTAACGTTCAGATGTATGTATTTTTATTTATATAGATAATAGATAAATGTTGATAATTCAATATTGGATATTGTTTTTCAGAAAACTTGCATAATAACAAAATATACTTAATTGACTGTTACTCGTAGTAACGTGAAATACGGCATATTCGTCTAGGAGTGCTTAATATGATCAACATTACAGCATACTTACAGTAGATAATAAATCATGGCTCCACATCATCAACCAATGTATTATAATATATACTAATATTATAATTCTGCAGAGTTTGTTTGTTTGTTTGTTTGAACGCGCTAATCTCAGGAACTGCTGGTCCGATTTGAAAAATTATTATTTTACTGTTGGATAGCCCATTGATCGAGGAAGGTTATAGGCTATATTTTATCACGCTAAGACTAATAGGAGCGAAGAAATAGAGGAAAATGTGGAAAAAACGGAGGGAAAATATTTGAAATTGCTTATCACAGTAATAATATACACTTTTCATGCACATTTTCCACTTTTATTAATAACAAGTATGTTTTTCACGACCGGTTAGCACCTGATGATGATTTTATCGAAACCGGTCGTGCAAAACATATTTTTTATTAATACAAGTGGAAAAAGTGCATGAAAAGTGTATATTATTACTGTGAAACATGAATTTCCACCAAGAAGTTACGGTACATTCAATATCATATATGAAATTGCTTATTATCTTAAGAACTACTGGAGCAATTTTTATGTTATTTGGCAAACATGAAGAATAGAGCACGTGAAGGGACAAAGGCTATTTTTTTTGCGGCAAAATGTACGGTTGCGTGAAATTCCTAAATTACGCAAGCAAAGCCGCGCGGAACATCTATATATAATAAAATCGTAGTAATGTCAATTCTGTACATTGAATATTTTTGTACAATAATTAATAATACTTGGGATGTGATCGACATAGTGATCTATCAACGCACAGCCCAAACCACTGGACGGATCGGGCTGAAATTTGGCATGCAGGTAGACGTTATGACGTAGGCATCCGCTAAGAAAGGATTTTGATCAATTCCAACTCCAAGGGGTTAAAATAGGGGATGAAAGTTTGTATATAATACTTCTTAACGCGAGCGAAGCCGCAGGCAAAAGCTCGTGTATTATAAGACTATAGAGGATTCTTTATGTTTTGACTAAGCTATGTAACCACCTCAGAGGTAAAATTTTGAAAAGTCTTAAAGTTTGTAAGCCACTTAATTTCTCAGGCAAAACCGCGGGATAAAACAAGTGGATATTAAATAAAAGAACAATCATTTGCGAAACAGCCTTCGGTGCGATCTCTATCAGTACTTACACAGTACTTAGCTCTCACAATGTTTTCCCATACATTATGTAGAATTTATGAGCCAGAATGTGTTATTTCGTTTGTCACAGCAAACAATTATGCATTTGTAGCAACATTGTCGTGTATGTCTATCTAGACTTGATCTAGACAACCTCGAAATTTCTGTATGTCCTCACCCATACCTACTTTGTCTTGTTTTGAGTCTATTTGTTTAGAATCATAATAAAAAATACTTTAATTTTACAAGTTGAATAGCGGTTTCTTCACATCCATAAGGCCATAACAGACCAATACAAAATATGATTATTATTATTCATGAACCTGTAGGCGGCATAAGGTTAATGATTGCCCATTGTCGACGTCGATTGTGCCTGCTAGGTTCGCCATCTTGGTCATCTATCATGGCCCTGCGTGAAGAAGATCAACTAAAACGACATGCTTTCTAATAAGACAATGCAATTTTACCTGACGGAATGTAATCCTATTACTTTTACAATTTGTAACAACAGTTCCTGAAGACCTAAATAACTCTTGTCAAAGATGCGCGCACTTGGGATAAAACATAACGAAATCGTATTTTTTTAATTCCATCTGCCTATGAATAGATTTCTTTTATGGTACTTAATAGGCTAAGAAAAGCTTTGGTAATGCCTAATTTCCTCAGTCTTTCAGGTACTTTAATATGATAGTACAAGCTCTGAATGGGACTTACTGATATAATTGTTATGGAGTCGCAATGGAGGCAGTTCCCATAAGACACCGTCGTTACCGCGCGCACAACCCAGAACAAGGAAGTCGACGCTTAAGACTCACTGTTGAGCTACGGGGCGAAACGGACATTTAACTTGCGAAGAAATAATTATCAAAATCGGTAAACTCAGTAAAAATTTAGAGACCATAATAATTGATAATGATAATATGCAAAGGACGATCACTAGCACATAGAGTAAATTATTATCATCGACCAAAATCCGACATGCTGCATACGTCATAAGTTCATAACTCATATTGCTAAGTACTCACATACGGTTTTGCTCGATAGTTTTACTCCGAATCGAAGGAAATGACATATTTGATATATTTAATTCCATCGAGCCGGCTCGAAGCGAGCCTTCGAGCTGTCAGTTTTGCGGTCCACACGGTGGTTATTGCTCGATTTGGAGTAAAACTATCGAGCAAAACCGTATGTGAGTACTTAGCATATCAGAATATTGACTGAAACGTTGTCAACATCGAACTAATCTTTTTGTTTACTCTCTATGCTGGTGCTGCACTCTAGCATGAAAATATTGCAGTAATATTATGTCCTATTATGAACGAAATAGGTGTAAGTTGTAACAAAGACAATTTTTTTAGGCAGAATTTTTAATTAATAAGATTAAAAAACATAAGGTTGTTAAATACTGCGATAGAGAATTGTCACACGACCTAAATAAGCATCTGCATTAATCATTGAAAATAAATCTCCAAATGTGTGACGTTAAGACGACTAGATAAATGTGAATTTTTCATAAAACATCCGATACTTAGGCTCGTTTTATACGAAACTATCACCTGCTCTTTAAAGACCAATTTATCTTTTGAATTAATTAAATCTGAATAATATTGACATAATTATAGCTTATAATATCATTAGTATTGTATTGATTCCTCTAAATATAGATTCAAATGACAAATTTTATTTATTAAAAAATAAGTTTTATAACCATGTATGACGTATGGCAGATGAATAATGTTATTATTTATGTATGGGCATTGACCTATTTTACTAATAATAAACAGGTGCGTTTTTGGAGTTTTACATAATATTATGATAAAAGCTGCAAGCCAATAATCAATAATAATACATATTATTAAACCATGATAAGCTACAATCTTATATTAAAAAAACTAAATTATTTAGCTCTAGACAATATGAACCAGGCAAAATTTAATACCTATAAGTAAGTATACTTCGATCGTGGATTCCAGGAAATGCTATTGTATTCTATTGTTGTCGCGATCACCGGTGCTCTTATGGGACTTGAAGGATTAAATATGATTTTTTCCCATCTTTTTAATTATGATTGTTAATAATAATTTCATATTTATTTTTTAATAATTTCACCACAAACAAATTTTTTTTTAAATATTACATATTTTATTATTCTAATGTCCGCTGCCGCCGTGTGTGCGCGCGCTCACGCGTGGCGCCTGCACGCTCGACGGCGCTGATGCTCAGAGATATCAACATGCTGTTACTGCACTGTCTTAGACTGTACTTTAAGAAGCCTCTTAACAGAGCAAATTGATAGTACTTTAAAGTGTGTAAGTATGTGTCCTTTAAATAGAGTTCACTGTAAATTTGCTGTAAAAGCGCTGATAGAGTCACTTTTGAACTCTATGTTTCTATGAGACATGCCCGAACGTCGTGATTTTGCCCATACAACAATTTAAAATAGTAACTCTTTAAGCGCTGTTCATTTTCTGTTCTATGGAACATACCCTAAAACATTTTTAGGGTTCCGTACCCAAAGGGTAAAAACGGGACCCTATTACTAAGACTTCAATGTCTGTCAGTCTGTCCGTCTGTCTCCAGGCTGTAACTCAAGAACGGTAATAACTAGAGAGTTGAAATTTTCACAGATTGTGTATAATATCTGATGCCGTTATAATAACAAATACTAAAATATAAATAAAATAATTATTTATGGGGGGCTCCCATTCAATAAACACAATTTTTGGCCTATATTTGCTCTATAACGGTACGGAACCCTTCGTGCGCGAGTCCGACTCGCACTTGGCCGATTATTTTTATATCCTGTATACATAACACGACAATTCTAATTCCTATGAACACTTTTAGGAGGCTAGAATCCTAACTCTAATTTAAATAGGGTTATTAATGTGATAGAGCCTTCAAGCAGGAATAAAGTGGCCTCTGTAGCTGGTAAGCAGTAGTTATGTAGCTTTGGTGTACCTAGTAAAATTCGTATAGTTATTTAAGTACTTTTCTTCGAAAAACATAATTAACTCCACGTCTAAGAATACAAACCAAAAGTTACATGGCATATTATAGAGTAATTTTTACCTTTCTTTAATTCGTATCTAAAAAGTAAAACAAAACTCATCTCTTTTATTTTTAATTATACTAGAACTAACCTCTATTCTAGTTAGTTCAGCTTTTGTTTGAGTTGTGAAGAATGCAACCTGTTCGCAAGGAAATGACGTAGGTAGAGGTTATTTTTGTACTGCGCTATAAATAGGCAAAGTATGGCAGTTTTTAAGAATAATAAGAATTTACCGGAGGCCCAATCCCCTACCCTTTTCCTTTCCCTACCCTCCCCTATTTCCTTCCGTACCCTCCCCTATTCCCTTCCGTACCCACCCCTATTTCCTTCCGTACCCTCCCCTATTCCCTTCCCTACCCTCCCCTATTACCCCTTAGAAGGCCGGCAACGCACCTGCAGCTCTTCTGATGCGAGTGTCCATGGGCGACGGAAGTTGCTTACCATCAGGTGACCCGTTTGCTCGTTTGCCCCCTTATTTCATAAAAAAAAATACAAATTAAAAAGAAAATAGTTTATAAAGTGACAGAAATTAAAAATCACCCTAATAAAAAAAAATATTACTATTCAAATTAATTCGACGACAGAGTTGCATAGTTCCATAGATTGTGGTTGCATAGTTTACCTACTCTTTGGATCCATCTTAAAAAGAAAATAGCTTGAAAAAAGAATTTTTGAATTTAGAAATTTTATTTTTTTATTCTTATTTCACTGTCGCATTCGCGAATTATTTGAACGGTCAACCAGTTACGACCTCGGCATGGGCGTCCTGGTCACTCGTGGTCATATCGATGGCGCGTGCGACCACGTGCGACCATGTGCTAGAGCTGCCGTGACTCAGGATACTTCACAAACTTATTAATTATTAAGTAATTGAAGTTTTAATTTAATAAACTTTTTAATTACACTTGTTGCAATTGAAATAATGATTTATACTGTACGAACGTTAAACGCGTAGAACATGTGTACTTACTAAATTTCAAACAAATTGCTTTTTGCGTCATTTAACTTAAATGTCAAATAATCCATTATCACTTATCAGTATACTTTTACTACGCTACGAGTCTACAAGATACATAATAAAAAAATGTAGCGCTGAAGAACTAAAGAAAAAAATTACACCTTATACTTTAATTTTGACAAGGATATATTGAGTATTGAAACGAGTAGGTAGGTGTTGAAATTATAAATATATACCCGAGTGAGAGAAAACTTAAAAATGCCTTACAAAATATTAACTCAATTTAAAACAACATAACTTTGATATCAACAGCTTAAATACAACACCAGCAACATCTTCATAATAAATTTCCTTTAATTTATACGTTTATTAAAATACTATAATTATTATACTAAAAACACGCTGCGTGTAATACAATCGATATATCAACTTTATGTTACGACCTATTAAACGAAACAATATGGCTGACATAATTGGTCGCATGAAATTAAATTACTTACATTTTAACAATTTACAAAGAATAAAAAAATGGAATAAAATTTAAAAAAAGGATAAAAAAGTGGCGCATCACTAGCTGGTAAACACGCGGGGAGGGGTACCTAACCTTGGATGCGTTCGCAGCTGCGCGCGCGCAGGGGATCACCTGCCTCCCGCCATATTGCCTACCGACAAGTACTTAGCGCGCAAAACATACAAACACAGTTATTCATATTTCGGACAGTCAGCTAAAGTGATAATCATGAAGCAAAGAATTCCAAAAAGAGTAAAAAGTTTTTTTTTAAATTTCATGTCTTAGGCACTGAAATTGGAACGACATTCTCAAAAAAATTTTATATTTAATTTGACAAAGCGTTATGTGCTGGACATGATAATATATTTCTGCCATAAAAATTAAAGTCCAGAAAACACTAATAGGCTAATAGGCCCATAGTAACTTGTGTTTGTTATTTATTTTATTAATAATGCAAATTAGTCGCCAACACATCTACATAATTAGAAAAAATAAATTCCATTGCAGATGTTCACAAAGTTACAAGGTTAAAGACCTTTTTAAAATTATTTTTAATCCGTGTTAAATAACTTTTAATGACATTGATAACTCAAAACCTGTCCGATCTAGAGACTTTGTATTGCTGCAAATTTGTTAATGGTTTTTTTTCAAATTATTACAAATTGTTTGAAATTTTTTGTAAGTAAGTATCTATTTTGAAAGGTAAGTAAATAAGTTCTGCCGTAATTAGGCTCTTAGAATCATTATCACTGGTTTTCCTTATTTTGTACATTCTTGAGTCTCCATTGTTTGGCATTGAGGTGAAATGTAACATAATATTTTTATTTATTATGTTATATTAACAGAGGCCTTCATTTTCTTACAGACATTTATTGTTATATTTGGGCTATATTATATTTAAATAAGTCTCTACATTCAGTTCCTTTTAAGGGTAATATTCCTCCAATACTTTAATCAAATGACCAAATTCTACACATAAACTCAAACTGAAAGACTGCAAAATTCTGGATAGTTTTTTTGGTGACCGAAAATAGATTTTAGCTACATCGATATCCTTTTACTTGATTTAAATTTTATCGATATCTTCCCCACACTAGTTTGCGGTGAATTTATCGATATCAATATTTGCTGGAAACGAGAATGGCCACGGTGCGGCGGCGGGAATGTCGTTATGCGTTAATTTATGTACGCCACGCGACAAAAGTCGGCACAAGCCTGCCCATGCGTTCTACTAGGATCATCATCACTTCTATAATATTCTAAGTAAAAAAAGGTAAAAAAAATCTAAAATGAAACGTCACTAATTTAGTTTTTTTATTTATTTATTAAATTATTATTTTTTTTTATTTATTTAATTAATTATTTTTTATTTATTAAAAAAAACGTTTCATTTAAATTTTTTAATCCACAAATAAATAATAATATTTGTAACCACAGAATAGATAAATAGAAAAGTACATATTAATACTCTAATACAGGGGTTCCCAAACTGTGCGCCGTGGAAAGGCAAAAGGGGCGCCGTGAGTCGATCCTCCATCATTATCCGAAACCACAAATATTATAAAATTAAATTAAGTATAATATTAATTATGTAAAGGAGGTAGATGATTAAATATTTGTTTATTACTATTTACCTGCCCAACCTAACTATAATCATTAAAGGTATTTATTTATGTATCTTTTTCTAAATAGCTAGGTAGAGTAGGGCCGTGACAAAATATTTTACGTGTAACTGCGCCGCAGGCTGAAAAAGATTGGGAGCCCCTGCTCACAACAGCTCATTATTTGTATTTTACAATAATTATTAATCTCATCTACATAATATTATAATCCAATGCCTATAAAAGTACTATCCTTAAAATTAGTAAAATAGCTGTTATATACGAAATAATATATAATTATAATTGATAAATCAAAGTGTTTTTATTTATCCCTAACAAAATTAAAAAGTTCTAATGACTTTAAAACTAATTACTAAACACGTTAATTAGAGTACTAGCATCTAAAAAATAATATATTAATCAGAAAAATATGTTACTGTAAACAAATAAAACATTTAAAATAACTTTTTTTATTGCTCTTATTTTATTCGAGACATTCGTCACAGTCATGGCTAATTATGTAAAAAAAAGAATTACCAAAATCCACGGGAGTTTTATTATCGACGTTCCTCTTCACCTGCCTTTGGCATTAGTTTTTTGGCCGCAAGGTGGCACTTTGGCCCACTAACTCTGCGACATTACTCTTATCATAGGCACAATCGCTAAGGGCACTTTCTATTTAATTCTTAATTTGTTTCTTAATGTGTACAAGTCGTAAAAAAAATACGGGTAATTGGCTTATTTTATTGAATACAAGCTATCTATTTAAAAATATACAACTGGTTGACCGACAGAGCAACACAAGTCAAACTCTTACACTTTACAGCTTAATCTGCTTTCCCTCATATCGTGTAGGCAGGATTTTCCATCCCTTAGGGAGTCTTTCCCAAAGTGGGCGATAACGCCCCCTTGTGCGCGCTGAAGGCCTAAAGGGTGGTGTAGGGCCTAAAGGGTGGTGTGGAACCCATAAAAAATGGGGTGATTTGAAATTTAAATTTTCATTTTAGCATTTTGTATTTATTTTATAATTAAATTTGTGGCTAAAGCCACTTATTTTAAATAAAAATAAGAAGTAGTTAAGACATTGGGGGCGCTAAAAAATAATTTGTTTTCAAATGGGCAGTTAGACAAAATAAGTTTGGAAACCCCTGCCTTAGGGGGTTTAATAGGGGAATCGTATGCCAGGAATGCTAGTGAGAATAAGAAATTATATGTGTCCATCAAAAATTGCTTAGATACACAATTCTAAGTAGGTAAATATAAAAAAAATAAACCAATTTTCAAATTAGATTCTTACTGAATAAAGTCAAATATTTTTGTGTTCAGCTAAAACCTAAATCCGTTCTTTTCTTTTTAAATAACGTTACAAAATTCAACACAATAATAACATCCTGAATATATTTAAAGAAATTCTAACTTTAATTGTTACCCACCACAAAATATCCTTACAAATATGTAAATGTAGAAATATTTAGGCTTCGCCAAAGCGTTTTATCGCCCTAAATTAGATCTTTCATTCCTTCGTCGAAATTGCTATGCAAATTATTTTAAATACTATTTAGTTCGGCTTATTTGTTTAACATAATGTTATCGTTTTATTTGTTTTATAATTGGATGAAATTAAAGCATAATATGACTGATAATATTATGTCCTACTTATAATTATAATTTCCAAGATATAGAAAATGATTGAATATTTAATTACGCATACACTGTTAAAATAAGTTAATTTAAACCAGGAGTTCCCAAACTTATTTTGTCTACCGCCCACTTTGAGAAAAAACATTTTTTGGCGCCCCCTTTGTTTCACCTACTTTTAAATTAAAGCCTCTACACAACGCTCCTATTTTTTTCTGGGTCTACACCTCCCCCTTTAGGCCTTCGGTGCCCACAAGGAGGCGTTATCGCCCACTTTGTGAAAGGCTAATTTAGACTTAATAGGCTTAGTTTGGGCTTCTAGTATGTTACAAATTACTAATATGTATTGTAATTTTTAAGAAAAAATTAAATGTAATAAGTTATAATTACATTAAACAAACAGAGAAAAAGAAAAAACCTATAACTCTTCCCTTACTTAGAAACTTACCTATAGTACCTAACTTACTTAAAGATAAAATAGTTCGAGGAACTAGTAATCGAATGAGTAGGTAGGTAGGACTAAATAGTAAATTATACCAAACAGTTGGCGTCTTCGAGCAGAAAATTGTAAGGGTTGAATTTTTTGTCCCAAATCCTTTTTACACCGTTAAAGGATTGAAGGCAGATGTCAAGGAGGTAGAATTAATGAATTTCTTTATATTTTTAAATCGATTGTTCGGAGACGCTACTGGATCCCATTGTGTCTTAGTCTGTCTTGTTATTCGAAGATCACGTAAACAGTCAAGTATTATTTCATATATTACTATGAGTTCAGCTGCTTCTAACCAGGGAAGTTGAAGTAAACTGTAAAGCTGGAAAACACTTTTTTTGTGTGTGTCTTCAAAACACGCAGAGAGAGTAGGGACTAGGGACTATAAAAAAATAAAAAAATTACAAAAACAGTGCACTTTATTTTATTTTTGTAATTATTGTATTGAAAATGCAATGTATGCATGGTATTAGAATTTAGAATAGACATAGCACGTCGCAAAAAGGGTATTCAAATTAATGGCCCCACTTCGGGGCCTTATTACAATTTAGGTTTTACGATTTTTCGCGTCCTTAATTTGAAGTGTTCTGACTTTTATTATCTTTGATTTTTTTTTAAATAAGATACATTTTTGATGGCCTTTTTACATTCTAGGCATCTTATCGAAGATATATTGAGTGCGTACGCGGCGCAAACGTGTTCTATAGTGAATGGGCATAGACACCTGTATAACGGGACACGCCGGCCAGTTTTTGCCCGAATAATTAATAAGGTAAAAAAGGTCGAATTCGACTTCCCTAAAGACCTACACCTTGTCCGGAAAAAAAACTTTTGTCAACCAATTTTAATTGAGTCTTATGACCAATGTTATAAAAGGAACTTGTGATAAATAACACTTTGTTTGTGTTAGGTTTCCTGAGTTGAAAGATATTTTGTTTATTTACATATTATGGGTTTACCGGATTAAAAAGTAATTTTAGCAATGCATGGTGCTATCTCCATAGATTTTTAATTTTTTTTCATCAGGACAAATAAAATTGTCCAATTACCCTTCCAAAAAATACTGGAATAAATATTCTGGACTGTACCTATCCTAATTTGATGAAAAATTATCCAAGCAAATAGACAAGAATAGTAGTAAATTCTCTTAAGAAGTAATAAGAAGGTATTTATGTACTAAGTATTTATTAAGAAGTTACAATAAACTCGTTGTTTTGTATCGACAGGTGTAAAGTGGAACTGTCGCCTGCCCGCAAGGTCGGTCCTGGTATTGTTTCACAAGTTCAACCGACTCCAAACCACAGGCTTTCGTCAATATTGTCGACATTCTGTGGATATAGGCTTTATATTGTTGCATTTTTAAATTATTAAAGAACAGTAACACTTTAAAATGTTTAAAGGTTGAAAACGCAGAGGTCTAAAATGAAAAATATTACCTTTTCTCGGTTTTTCCCTGGGCACTAAAGCATCTACATAGTTATCTAACGAAGTTTAGATTTCAGCAGTATTGCACCGTACAGACAGAAAGACACATCTTCGCATTTATTATATTATGGATTGATAACAATAATATTATATCTAAATTCTAAATAGTTCCCTTCTTATTTGTCATTCTGCCACTTTTTACTTTAAAAAAAACTTTTTATTTTCTTTTTTCAGGTGCAGCTGCATTAATTAATCTTCCGCCAAAACAGCGCAATGCCCGATCATTACTGTCAGAGATAGAATGTCGTAGCTTTATTATAATCGAAGTATTTTAACGACACTAACGACCAAAGCATTGCATCTATAACAAAATTGTTCTGAAGCTTTTGGGACTGGTACCGACTTCAAAGTAATGAAGACTGTAGTATGTACAGAAATAGTCAAGATTTAGACGAATTCTGAAAAAGGCACTATTATAGAGTAAGAGTTATTTAGTACTTTTTAGTTCATATTATTATTGTTTTTACCTTGGAAGTCGGTTTTAATTTTTTGTTAATAATAATAATTTAGCTATTTTTAGTTATCTACAAGATAAGGCTTTATGCGTAAATAACCACTACGAATGTTAACTATTCACATTATGTTATTGTACGCGAAATTGTGGTAAATGCTTGCAGTTATCTAAGCGATGTTGCAATTTAAAAACTTTTATCTTTAAAGGTTCAGGAGTTCTGTTCAGTGCCTTTGGACCAAGAGACACCTTTGTATGAACTTTCTCTTATTCGTAACATATGTTTAAGTTACTAGAAACAACATTTTAACCACTATGAGTCTTTTGATAAATTTCAAGGATTTCTCTCGATTGCTCATAGATCCCATCATCAGCTTACCACTTTCGTAATTATTATACAAAATCAAGATTATATCCTACACAAGAATTTTGAAAATCGGTCCACAAACAGCGAAATAATCATCAAAAACATCTGCTTCGATGCAAAATATCACGAAAAGTATCAATAATTGGGTCATAATGTGATGATTCATGGCATAAATATAATTTTGATGATGATGATCAAATAAATTGTTGTGTTGGCTTATGCTTTCAGTTGTTTAAGCAACGCCGAAATCCCCGAACCTGTATCTATAGGGATTCAAAAGTTCTGTTGGGTACCTTCGGATCTAGGGTAAAACCTGGTGCAAAATCTTACTTTTTGGTAGCATTTACCTCGAATGCTTCAGAAAAAATTGAAATCACTATATGTTTCCATACAATTTTCAAAGAGTCCCCTCAATTCCTCCAGGATCCCATCATCAGATCACCATTTTTGTGAACATGGTACCAAATTCGAGTTAAACCCTATACAACAGAAAAAGAATTTTGAAAATCGGATCACAAACGGCTGAGTTATCGTTGAACATACAAAAAAAAAAAAAAAAGATACATACAGCCGAACGTATAACCTCCTCCTTTTTGGAAGTCGGTAAAAAGTGGCAACATCGTAATCAATGAAAAAAGGGATGACACTACAATTTTGCAACTTTTTAATTTCTTCACTTTCTTGACGGACTATAATATGTCTTATTTCAGAATGATCATACTACCCTCTACTACCTGAACTACAAATGGACCTAAGAGGTTATTTACTAATGTGGTTTTTAACTAGTAACATTTCTTTTCGACAACCTCTTGTTTGACTTTTGTTTGTCTAATTTATTTGGATAAAAGTAAACAAATGCAAGAAAGAACTTCACACTCACTGATATCAAAAAAAGTCTTCTATTTTCTCATCTCTAACCTAAAACCTGTATCAGGAATAAATCTGATATCAGCAAAAACTGAAACGCCAGTCGTCATGTCAGCCTCAGATGTACACACGTTTTTCACATCCACAGACGGACAGTTAGATAGTAAATATCATTTTTATCCACATATTATGTGCAAGCGCGTCGCTGGCATTCTATTAATCTTATATTTCAAGCTTCCTTTTATATTGTCGCCGTTAGACGTGTTCTGATGACATTAACCTTTTTAATCGACTAATGCCTAGGGTTTTTCGACTTTAGTTTATGTATTCAACGGCGTTGTTGATTGGTTAATATTTTGACGTTAAAACAAGGGGGGTAGTAAATAGACAAAGTTTAAAAAATCGCTTAAAGGTGTATAGTCGAAGGGAAGATGATGATTTTGGCAGTTATGTGTGCAATGTGCATGTTTGTTAGCGTAGCGCCTAAGGTACAGAGGGCCTAGAACGCCAAAGCCACAAAATGTATGGGATTTGACATTAGTATTCGCTAGCGAAGCGATGCTTTATGTCAAATTGCATACATTTAGTTAGGTAATCGCTTGCCACTTGTCTACTAGGGCTGATCCAATTTAAATTACGGTGTTATATAATTTATTTGGCTCGGAATTTGGATGAATAATTTAAGTAGCCAAGTTGCAGTTAGAGTTATCTCTACAATCGAGCACTTGTCTAGTAAAATAATAATCCATTTTGGTATTATTTGGTATGGTTCGTCAGTCTGTTATAACTTGTAACTAGATTTTGCGCCAACAAACTTATTTTGTTTTTCTGGAACCTATCCTACTTCATTTTGCAGCCCTACTAGACAAGTGGCAAGCGATTATCGTAAAAGCTAACAAAATGCATGTGATTTGACATAAGTCATCGCTTCGTTAGCGAATACTAATGTCAAATCCCATACATTTTGTTCGCGTAACGATAATCGCTTGCCACTTGTCTACAGGGCCAGGATTTCTTCCTAACCTAACAAAAACAGTTAAGCGGCATAACCGTTAACAGACAAACAGACACACTGTCACATATTTTACGATACCATTAATAACTATTTTCTATTATAAACACTAGTTCTTCATTCATCGCTCGAGGCTCCTCCCAGTCGTGATAGAGCACGAGTATGTTTTCGCCACTCGTGGAGGGAAATGAACACAAACAGAGGGTGTGTGGTCCCTCTTCTGGCACACGTGTATCAAAAGCGCATTGTGCCACTTCCGTGACAATATTTGACGAAGTGTCCCGGTTTTGAGCGTGATTAAAACTTGTCATTGAATTGGCTACTTTTAGGTGGCTCATCGTACATTTTGCTGTCAAACAGCCTATGTACTCGTATTTTGCCGTGGTGGCTAGCAGCTAGCTCTATGTTTCAATTTCTGTACTAAGATTTATATTATACTAGCTAGAAGCCGAGCTTTGTGAGGGCTCGCGTCGTAGAATTCTTAGGCAGTTTTTATTTTTATTTAATTTTAATAGTAACCAAACCTTGACTGGCCGATGATAACACATCTACATATATATGAAAACTTGCTGTTTGACCGAGCTTTGCTCGGTATTCGATAAAACACGAATAAAATGACTTTTTCTAAAAACGATTCCTAGCTAGATCGATTTATCGCCCCCGAAACCCCCTATATACTAAATTTCATGAAAATCGGTGGAGCCGATTCCGAGATTCCAATTATATATATACATATATACAAGAATTGCTAGTTTAAAGATATAAGATTACTATGTTAAAGCACAAATCAATAGGCGTGATAGTTTTTCCGTAAAGTGTACCACAAAAGTGCTCAGGTTGTGGGATATACTAGGGCTCGCTTCGCTCGCCCTGATAATGAATACAAATCGAGTAAAGTTGAGATACATAGCATTTGTCCTGATGTATTAACCGGCCTCAAAACAGCCAATCAGCGTTTTTTTGTATAATAATTAATTAACTGACGATTCTCTCCTCAATCTTACCTAAGGTGACTCGCGTATTCGCGAAAACGCTGCCTTTTTCAGTAAGGTTGAAAAATATTATCAGCATTGTCTAACTTATTGTCTATGTTTTCGGAAAATCCCTAGAATTTTCGTGATAATTCGAATTATCAAGTAATTCTACGACATATACACCTACTTGAAGACACAATGTGTAGAATAAGACGCTCATCTTAGATTTTTTGCGAATCCCAAATGTCGGAGCAGCTGGTATAGGAGCGTGCCGTATTCATTTCACACCAAACACCCAAACATTCTAAGAAATCACGATTTTTTATCTACGCCAACTTGTGCCCGCATGCAATTTTTTTGCAAGCACGTGCTACACATTCGGAGTTAATTTACCTCAAAGTCACGCGAAACTGACTCTTATCTCATCCACTTAAGGTCCTATCCAATAACTCGATATGTTTTTGTACGGTTTCCTTATGCGGCTTATGCCGGTGCGTTACATCTGTCGGTGCAAGCTGTGGTTTGGGTGCAATCCGACCGATTTCGAAAGGTCCCAGCTTCTTTGGAACGGTACGTGGGTACGGCCTCCTTAATTTAGCCGCGTTGTGTAATTTGCAATACGATGCTGTAGTTTTGGTACCTGCTTACAACTGGTGCAGTTCTTATGTTTCGAATAAATTAAAAATAGATGGCGGAAGACATTTTGCAGCCGCCTTTGGAGAATATCACGAAGGAAGCCAAGTAGAAAATGGCAAATGTTTGGTGCTATAGAAGAATAAATAGGTTTTTTTAATTGCAATAATTTTGTGAATGCCCGTACAAAATGTAGTACATAGTGTAAGTAAATAGGTAGCTTTATTTTGCATTACATTTCTGAAGTTTTTAGATTCTAATTTGTAGTTTTGTAAAGACAATTAAGTACAATTTTTTGATTTAATATAATATAATGAAACCTGAACTAAAACTTACTGTTATTATTATAATTTGGTCAATAAAGGAATTTAAAACATTCAGCCTAAACGCATAGCATCGACGAATAAATTAAAACGATAACATCTTCAAAATTAGAATCGTTTCAAATTTGGAATTCAACGTTTTTTTAGGATTAGGTCAAAATAACAAACGGAAGGGTTGACCTAGAACATAATATTTTATTTTATTGACCTTTGATTACACATAATAATATGTATGTTTATGTTTTCGAAGTATAATACATAGGATACTGTGTGGATTTTAAGAATGTGTCTTTTGCTTACTAACCATAACTTTTAACGTTAGCTAATAAAAAACGCTAGGAACCAGATAAGATTTGCCAATCATAATGGCTAGGTAATAGATACCTACTAGACACTACTAGACAATGAGTTTCTAAAATACTAGAGTAGCAATGTCTTACAAAAGATTCTCAGAAATGCGTAACCACTTTTTTGTTCAAAAGACAATGTCAAGTCATATATTCGTTATGTCATTATGTATGTAAGATATGCCTGCAGGCATCTTCGAAGTGGCAACGCGTTGCTACCGTATACCTCCAATCTAGTTACGTTAGTAACATAGAATATCATTGCTACTAGATATATATTTAATTAATATAGTACTAGACTCCTGTCTAAAACCTTAAAAAAGGAAGCATCAACAATTTTAAAAGATGGCTTGTAATTTTCTGACGCTTGAAAAAGCTCTAGGTTATTAAATATGCCAATTTACTTACGTATACTATTTATTTACCATTACGTAATCAACAATGATATCTATATATTAATACGTGAGAAAAACTTTGTAACCCTTTTTACAAAAAATGGGGAAACGTAGGTGCATGAAATTTCGCACAGTTATAGTTTATATGGTGAAGGAGTGCATCGAGCTAATATTATTTTAAAATGATGCTTTCATCATATATATTTTTAACAAATAAAATATTACACACACTACGACACTAATACTAGGAAAAATGACAGATTTTTGAGTGACAAGCCTATACATACGAATTATACTCTTTTATTTATGGTTGAAGCTGTTGACAACAAGTTGACAAATTTAAAATGGATTATTGTTTTTTTTTATTTAATTTTAGATCCTATTACACAATGCTTAAAAGGCCAGTCTGAGATCAGCTGAGTACCAGAGACAAGAATTGAAAAAAACTATGATGAAGTCAATATTTTTTTTACAAAATATACGTAGTACTCCTAATGTCGTTGCAACTTGCAAGTCGAATTTCGACCATTGGGTGATCTCTAGTTAAATAAAAAACTCAAAGCAGATATTATGTTACTACCGCCTTGTGCTGTGCTACTTTAACACCAATTGGGTCGTCTTTTATTTAGTCTGTCTCTTTTATGTAAATGACATTTCGTATCTTTTGTTTCACTTATCTGTCAAAGTCCAATTTTGAATTTGAAAATTGTTCGGAACAGATTTAAGCCGGAAAATAGTATGAAAGTAACAGATCTGTATATAAGTAGAACTAGCTGTCCCGGCAAATGTTGTTTTGCCATATATTTTTTTTTTGTATGAAAAATAGACGTTGGCCGATTCTCAGACCTACTCAACATGCCCACAAAATTTCATGAGAATCGGTCAAGCCGTTTCTGAGGAGTATGGCAACGAAAACTGTGACACGAGAATTTTATATATTAGATATCATTGGTAATCAATTAAATAAATAAAATATATTTAACATACCCAGGAGTGTTTCTTTAACAATAAAGCTATTATTAAAATACTCCTGGGTAAGTAGGTCATAACTACGTAATTTTTGCTAGTGTGGTAATATAGAAACCAGTAGTTTTCTAATTCTTTGCATTACACTGTACACAAAAAATCTTTCTCATGTGATAGCACTAATTAATTTTATTGTAATGCATCTTTGCCATGCGATATTCGACTCTATCCCATAGACTTAAGGCTATTAGAATTTAAACGCATTATAATAGTATTTTAATAGAGCGAAAGAAATCCTTGCATTGTCCCATTGTATGGGGTTTCAAAAGAGTTTTAGAATCGAGATTTAGAGATCTATAGAGATCTATAGAGCCACTGTCACCTGGTTGTACGGTAATTACTTACAATAGATGTCTGTTTATTTAAATTTATAACGGCGAAGACATGATAGGGGTCTTTGGATTTACCCATGTATAACGGCATGTATCATAATAAATTAAAAGATTATGATATACATGTTCTTTTGGCGCCCTGAAATGGGATTGGGGGGGTAACGTTGGCCGTATGCATTCCGACCGCTGGGCAAGGATCTCAACAGAGTGGGCACCCGAAGACGAACGCCGCCGTGGCGGGCCTAGAAACAAATGGCGTGATGAGCTGGAGGCGTACCAGCCAGGCTGGCCAGCGGTGGCGCAGGAGCGAGACAGATGGAAATCCTTAGGGGAGGCCTTTGCCCAGCAGTGGGACAGTTCAGGCTCATGATAAATCTTATATATAAAATTCTCGTGTCACAATGTTAGGCCACGTACTCCTCCGAAACGGCTTTACTGATTTTAATCAAATTTTATATGCATATTCAGTGGGTCTGAGAATCGGCTACTGGGTACTTTTTATATTGATAAGTGCATTTGTTGAATAAATAATAGTAAATTATTACAACTCGAGACTGACGGCAACCATTGTTTGTGCGACGGGATAGCGATGGACGTTGCCATGGTGACATACTTATTTAGTCACTTCAATAAAATAATACGGGCGAAACACTTTTTATGGCAAAGAAACGTTTGCCGGGACAGCTAGTAAATTAGTAATAAATAAATTCCTTTTCGGTAATAATAGGACTTCTTGTAGCATAAACTTAATTTATTATTTTCTACATGACTCTGTGAACTTTGAATCACTTTCCTCCTAATATAAACCTTTCCTGGACTTTTACGAACACTTGAAGGCTAAAATTAGCCAAATCGGATCAGCTATTCTCGAGTTTCAAGGAGACTAACAATATTAAAAAATATACAGTGTGTAACAAAAATAAGTGATAATACTTTAGGGTGTGTACGTGTTCCTTGTAGAGAGTTCACTGTGAAAGTAGCAGCACTGAAAGATGAAAAAAATTTTTCACAAAAATTTGGTCTTTCAGCGATGCTACTTTCACAGTGAACTCTCTAAGAGGAAGACGTACACACCTTAAAGTATTATCACTTATTTTTGTTACACCCTGTATAGAATCGGATGATTTACACAATTACATACTAAAGATGTCGTGGCACAAGAAAGTAGGCCTTGAAAGAGCCTTAAAGTATGTTAAAAAATTTCAACAAAACTGTATTAGTAATTAAATAATTCGATCACAAATCTGTAATGTAGTGTGTCTGAGCATCGCGTGCTTTACTCCACTTTGTCGGGGTAAGACCACTGCTTCAACACGAGCGAGTCGCGCGACTTGTCGCGATTGTATTTTGGACTATTTAACCGACTTCCAAGAAGGAGGAGGTTATTTTTATTTTAATAATATCTATGCAACAGCGTTATTGATTGGTCAATATTTTGTGAATCGATAAGCTTCTTTAAATTTAGACGTGGGAGACCCATGCTTCGGCACGAATGGGCCGGCTTGACCGGAGAAATACTGCGTTCTCACAAAAAATCAGCGTGAAACAGCGCTTGCGCTGTGTTTCGCCGAGTGAGTGAGTTTACCGGAGGCCCAATCCCCTACCCTATTCCCTATTCCCTACCCTCCCTATTTCCTATTCCCTACCCTCCCTATTCCCTTCCCTACCCATCCCTACCCTCCCCTATTACCCTATTCCCTTTTAAAAGGCCGGCAACGCACCTGCAGCTCTTCTGTTGCTGCGAGTGTCCATGGGCGACGACATAAGCTTTCCATCAGGTGACCCGTTTGCTCGTTTGCCCCTATATTTTATTAAAAAAAAAACTTCTGTCAAAATTCTCAAAAATGCTCCGGATATACAATTTACAAAAAACCTGCTAGGTCAAAATCCATAATATTAATCTGTCTAAATGTTAATAATAATAAATGAGAAGAATGGTACACATTCCTTTGCAGACTTATCTACTCGCAGTGCAAAATATATGAGGAAGAAATCGTAAGGCACGTTTTACAAGTATTAGGAATCGCGCGTTTATATCTTTTGTATAGCCGTGCGTGAGTTTTGTTATTACGAACTTTTAGTGGCTATTTTAAGTTAATTTAATAGCATGATAAAATTGACATAGTCACTGTGTGTGATAAAATCCCTAAATAAATGAGAATTAAAATAATTTTTTGTAACAAAAGTAAGTCGCCGCGACAGTCGCTGTCGCTGTCGCTATCGTGGTCGCAGCTTTACCGATATGACCGATTTGCCACGACTCGTGTTTTGTTTTTAATATCTCATGTTATGTGGGGCGTTTAACACTATAAAAATCACGTGGTTGAACAGAGGTAATTTCATGTAACAAAAGGTTGTTTTGTCCTTTAGGTACTCGCCAAATCTGTGTACGTTACTGAGATTGAAACTTCCCTGTACCAAATTTCATCAAAATTGGCTCAGCCGGTAGTGATCTATGATTTGAGCGGTTACGGTAACAGATTCAATCTTATAGGTGTACCAGAATCTGATGGCAAAAAGTGAGAAAATAAATTGACTCTATCAATAACGGGGTAATTGGAATAAAACATTTTGATCCTTTTTTTCCTTATAGCGGCTGATTCTGTGTGTGAAACATGCAAATATAAAAATTTATCCAATCATCAAAGATATTTTTTTGAAAATCTGCCATCCAAATTTGCCATCAGATCCTGGTAGACCTATAGATGTTTAGTAAAGTTTGTAAAGATAACACATGTAGTAGAATTAAAAACACTTTGATGCAAATGAACGACAAAAATACGTTTTCACGACATAAAAAGGCTTTTCAGGGAGAAAGGTGTTTGTTTGAATACTTTGAGTCCCAGGAAAGGACAGAGGGTTGTTTCTTGCGATAAAAATATGTAAGTAAGGTTACGTGAATGAAATCGCTTGGGCATTAACCGCCGCCTAGTTCGTAAAGTAATTATTTTAATGATTAACCTAATTTAATTAAGAATTGACAGAAAATGAGTTTATCTCACATTGAAGTAAAGTTAAGATTAAATTTTGTCGCTGAGTGCGGCCGTAAGGGCCAGCGGGGTTAAAATGGTCGCTTTGAAGAATCATGACATGAATCATAATATGATTCATTTTTCTAAAATAGCAAAATGCAGCTCTGCTTGCAATTCATTTCTGTATTTTTGTACTGATTTAACATTTGTCAGTTTGACAGTTTTGACAATTCATTTGCTGAATTGATTGAGAGGAATTGCTAAATGTGACCATTTTAGCCCAGCAGGCCAAAACAGTGCGTTACGGCATCGTATCGCAAAAACAACATCGCACAGAAATGCGATGCATTGTTACAACGCAAAAATTTCATCGGAAATGTCGCTGACGCGGGCAAATTTCCGCGATGCATTCTGCGACGTCGTAGATTTTTGCGATGCGACGCCGCAACGCACTGTTGTAGCTGGCCCTAAGTGTATCATTAAACTTTCAGACCGAAATTGTCGAAGACTATTTTGTCGCAAATTATTTTGCTTCAACATTTTTACATAAAGATCATTTTCAAGGCTTAAATTCGGAAGGAATATATGAAAAACTGGACCGGATCTGTCACAAGCACTTGGGATCTTCAATGGCTCAGCTGGGCTCCAATCAAATCCACACCGAGTCTGTCAACAGAGGATGTCATTCTTGCCCGTTTTTGCCAGATTTCGGCAGTTTTTGCCAACTTTTTGCGGCTTTTTGTCCCACACGTGCACCTCGTTCCCACGGCCTTACGCAAACTTAGAAAAGGTTTTTTGGGCAAAAAATCGCTACCTTTGCACACAATATACGTAACATATAGTAGACCATCTACACACTAGAGTCTAGACCTCTACGATCACATAAACACTTACTGGATGATAGTTACTGGACTTGAATTAGCAAGAGATTCCAATATCATGTCGCTTGTACGTAAAACTAGTCTCTATGTAAAGCGAGTTTGATTTTACTGTAAGATATTTTCGATTCTACTGTAAAATATTTATACTGTGGTACACACGTGCTTCAGTCGCCTTGAGAATCAGCTGATTTGGAAATACATTGAGTAATTCTATGGTATTGTTAGTTTATGTGACTTACATACACAGTGTTACATGTTTAGACAAATAGTATCTAATATATAAAAATCGCGTGTCGTGTTTGTTGCCAAACTCATCCGAAACGGCCAACCGATTTTGATGTTTTGTTTGGTTAATTTATGGGTATGTCAGAAAATTGGTCAACATCTTTCTTTCATATTCGTAATAAGGTGTAAGATGAACCAACGCTTGCCGGTTTAACTCGTATAATAACGCGCGACAACCATATATTTATCAATAATAAAACTAATAACTATTCTTCGTCTTTTCCTAAGGCTCGTTACAATATTATACCAGATTTTATTAACTGGGTTCAGTGATTAAAAACTTCTTACAGACGAACGGCACGTGTCGGCGGCAGTCGACGGCAGTTGACGGCACGGGTCGGCGGCAGTTGACGGCAGTCGACGGCAACTAACGGCAACAGTTTATGACGCTTGCAGGGGGCCTACCATGACATGACCTTTCCTAAAACGATCATGTTTCCAGAACACTTTGTTGTAAGATTACAATAACATTACCGTACTCAATTTTTAAATATAATTTTACTAAAAAACAGTAAAAAATGCAAAACATTGTTAAATCCGCTGTGAAATATCAACTTTTTTATTTTTTTTTATCGCTAGCTTGACGTTAAAGTAATTATTGCTTATATCTGTCAAACGGTGTCGCTTAGTAGAGGTGGTGGTAGCCCCCCAGTTGTGACGTACCGCTTAAAGGTAAGCGGCCACAGGTCGGTATCATACGCAACGGACGTCTCGCATCAAACGGATAATTTTTTACAGTACGTCCGCTGAATCGGAAGCGTACGAATTGTCGACTAGCCTAATAAATGAATGCTCAAAAGGAGACGTGCCGTTCGTCTGTAAGCGCTCTTACAGACGATATTTTATATCCAAATCCACATTTTAACTAGTAATCTATTTTCTTCTCTTATAGCATTGAGGCATCATGTTGTTTTAATGTCTTTGCAGTGCTGAAATAACATTGTATTGTCCTTTAACCCTTTGGAACAAGGACGATTGTTTTGTATATTTAGGTCTCTAATCTGTTGCTGGTGCTTTGACAGAGGCAAAATTTACTTCAGTAAAATTATTTTGCCTACTTCACAAGGTACTTTGACAATAACATCTGTATTTCATTGTAAATATTGCCTAAAGCTCATCGTTTTTTACACATGATAGAGTTTTATAAAAGACGATTTTTGAATACAAATGGTTTTACAGTACTTACATATTAGCAATGTACAATATTGTAATAATAACAAGTCATTAATATTAATAATAATTATATTATATAATCGTACATTAATCTTTATTGTTATCCTTGTCCGTCAAGCTAGTTTTCCAAAATATCAGATAAAGACAGGAACAAAGATAAGCTCCTAACTTAGTATCCTCGAAGGACTATAGGTATATAAAAAACCTTCCATTAGAAACTTCTTCTTACCAGCTTTGGGTCTAAACGACCGATCCACGATTAATCGAAACGATCACAAATTTGAAATTATTACAGATTTTTATAAAGTACAAGACTCACAGCAATTTTTAATAACCTATACGTATATTTTATATATACGTGGGAGAGCCATGCTTCGGCACGAATGGGCCGGCTCGACCGGATAAATACCACGTTCTCACAGAAAACCGGCGTGAAACAGCGCTTGCGCTGTGTTTCGCCGAGTGAGTGAGTTTACCGGAGGACCGATCCCCTAACCCCTACCCTATTCCCTTCCCTACCCTCATCTATTCCCTTCCCTTCCCTTCCCTACCCTCCCCTATTACCCTATTCCCTCTTAAAAGGCCGGCAACGCACTTGCAGCTCTTCTGATGCTGCGAGTGTCCATGGGCGACGGAAGTTGCTTTCCATCAGGTGACCCGTTTGCTCGTTTGCCCCCTTATTTTATAAAAAAAAAAACCTATTCCTTCTTCCCACGATTTTTTAATTTAAAATTATAAAGGATGAAGTACACATCTTTTCGAAGTTCCCAGCAACTGTGGAACCTCAGACAAAAACCTCGCAGCTGTCTGCAGGTAGTCTCCCCACAATGGAAGCCTTAACATTCGAAGATCTTATGATAAATTGAAAATATTGATCGGTAAGAGGTTGTTTATCGTATTTCAGTTTTCAAACTTAAAAATTAGAAGGAGAATAAAGCGTACCTACACTATCTAGGTAGAAGTAAAGAATCTTTCTTTTATTATGAAGCAGGTCAGAGACGTAGAATGTCAAAATAAAAACGACCAGACTAAAATAAGTAAAACACAAGAAAAAAAGTGATAAAACATTTCGTCTTTCTTTTTTTTTTTTCATATAATCGCACTTCGGCTATAACCATGGCCAGTGTCGAGTATAATATTATGGCGGGAAAACATTATTCTTTAATACAATTTTTTCTATATTATCGTCAGGTCAGTCAGGTCTAAAGTCTAGTCAAAGTCTAAGTATAAAGTCAAGAAGTCAAGTCGGTCGATTCAGTAAAGTGGTAGACGCCTTACTGAAACTTTCGATGGAGTTTTGGAGGGAACACAAAAGAGCACGTTTCTGGTTATAACATCACTTTCCCACACTTGTGCACGATAACGAATGTCTAATGTTTAATATCCTACCAATATTACACATTAAAAACCCAGGTAAGTATCACAATTTTAGGAAAATAATATAAAAACACAACATCACACTTTCACATACCAGGCAAAACTCCATTTCGTCTTTCTAAAAAAATACTTAGAAAATAATGTTAAATTCAAAGGTTTAAGGACAGTTTCTTTGAAAAACTTAGGAACTATAAGCTTAATCATGATGGAAACACAAATATAAAACATGAAATGTATGAGATACAACAGTAATCATTGAGGTCTGACTATTTTACTTAGGTCCTTAAATCTATGTATTTTCAAAATAAGTAACTAATTGCTATTTGCAATATGTATATTATGTATTGTAATTTGAAAACATCATAATTCATAACGTCTAACATAATAATATTGTAAACCGTCTTTAAATTCTTTGAAGTTCAAAGTAGTATCTTTATATTCTTTAAGTGTATCTTCTTATGTATGTACCTCTTCACATTAGGCTATTATTAAAAATTTCAAATTCATAACAATATCTTCATTAAAATCTCTACTGCTGCGTTTCCCTATCCCCAAAAAAACCCCTAAATTGATTTCGCGCAGATGTTATTTTGACGGACAATCTTAAGAAATAAATCATAGTAGCCTATAAGTCATACTCCTTATCATTGTCCGGAAGTGGAGTCCAAACACTATCCACCAATCGGATCCGACCATCTGCGCAGGCGCGTGCTGATCTGCTTCGATAGATTCGTGCGTCTGTGTGCGTTTACAGAGCACGCGTGTGTAATGTTCATACGCGTCGCGTGCGCATGTGTGCTATTCTAAAGAGTTCATGTGTGCGTGATTCTTACCACTGTGTGCGTGGTTCTTACGAAATGCGTGCGAGTGTGCGCGTTTCTTAGATTTGGCAGATGGCACGTGCTTCTTCGATACATCTGTCGCGTCTTGAACCATTTTTTTACGTAAATCGTAGATTTTTTCTCAATACGGCGCACATGTCATTTGGATGCAAATATGACGTTTCTAAGTCCATATGCCGCCGGTAAAAACTAAATCGTTCGACACAAGTGCCAGCTGCGAGGCTGCTGCATAATTTTAAGTTAAAATAATGAAGATGATTTCATCATCTTGAGATTGATAATAACAATTTACAATAATTTTGAAGAAATTAAAGTTAAGAAGTGCTTCAAATTAAAAATACAATCGGGAGGAATATAGATTCAAAGAAAGGATTAAAAATATGCCATTTCTCAAACAATTGAGAGTGTCATGATTAAAGAGAAGATAAGCGAAGAAAGAAAGATAATTAAACAGCTATCATGCTAAAGATTTTAATTTACTTACAGGTTATTATGGCACGAATTATATTGGATATACTTAGATTATCTTTAGATGATGACCAAATGACCCCAAAACACTGGGGTAATTTATTTAACCTCGCTATTTGCCCATCTCATCTATATCTTATATATAAAAATGGATTTTCAAATGTGTTAGTCGCGCTATAACTCGAAAACGGCTGAACGGATTGGGCTGATTTTAGTCTTAAAATATTCGTAGAAGTCCAGGGAAGGTTTTAAAGTGACACGAAGTTCACCGGGACAGCTAGTTATAAATAAAAATAGCCTCATTAAATTTTTTTTATAGCTGAACCGATTTGCCTAATTTTAGTCCTAAAAGATTCGTGAAAGTCCAGGGAAGGTTTATATTAGGAGGTAAGTGATAAAAAGTTCACCGGGACAGCTAGTGTCTACTAAATATCAAGTCTATAATAATTAAGAAAAACAACCCCCAATATAAAAGTCAGGAATCAGACCGCTTAATACATATTGAATCGATCAAATCACTAGAAGTTGCTTACAATATTTCATGAAGTAGATAAACCCATATTTTCCAGCACTGATCGGACCAATGATGACAACATCATGATCGAAGGTGTTCTTAGCTAAAAACATAATATAAAAAAAAAAAATATATATATTTATATATATATATATATATATATATATATATATATATATATATATATATATATATATATATATATATATATATATATATATATATAAACATATTTAAATCTAAAAACACCTTCCATCAGCTTTCCAACAACAAAACAAGGTCAAAATAGGTCCACACGTTTGGATGTTACGCTGCCACGGACAGACTGACAGACTGACTGTCTATCTTTTTGTCTGTGTAGAGTCTAGACAATCACGACAAACTAATAACACCCCTCTTTTTCATCGGGAGCTACAAAACCCATTTAAACTAAAATAATAATTATTTATTAAACTTCCGAGGGCTCTGCAAACCAAATGAGCTTCCACTTCCGCACCTTATCAAGTTATATAATCCCCCTGGAACCCGACACCAAGGTCAGCATGCACCTTCATCTATCTCAACCGGAAACGGCAGGGATTGCACAAAACTCTCATCTGCTCGCTTCCGGGCCACCGGAAGTCGCCATCGCCGGAAACGCAAAAACTACGCTCCCCGCAGGTTGTAGCGCAGACCTTGAACACAGGTTTTGGTTAGGTAATCCTCATGAATGGCCTGATTTTATCAAAATACTGGTTTTAAGCAGGAGCCTTGTAGGTAAATTGGGAGAAGGCTGTCTCCTAAGATACGGCATAAGCCTAGTTTGGGTATCTTCATAGGATTCTTGTTTCGATTATTATGTCAATAAATCTTATCTTATATCTTTAAACGAGCATCGGCTCCAATGATTTTCATGAAATTTAGTATATAGGGGGTTTCGGGGGCGATAAATCGATCTAGCTAGGAATCATTTTTAGAAAATGTCATTTTATTCGTGTTTTATCGAATACCGAGCAAAGCTCGATCAAATAGCTAGTTATTTATTAATTAAAGATAACGTAAGTTAAGAAGAGAGACGATACGATACGAAATTAAAATTGATTTTGATGAGCCTGTAGACACTTTGAGTCCAAGAGAAAGACAAAGATACAATTGCCTCGATAAATGAATTTCAGCGGAAACAAAGTTCTACGTCTTCTTCTTATCTCTTAGGGCCTGTTTCACCACTTCCTGATAAGTGCCGGATAGGCTATCCACCACTTAACTTGATAGGTAGAGTATGGAGAATATGTCAAAAAAGTTGTGGATAGCCTATCCGGCACTTTATCAAGATGTGATGAAACTGGCCCTTTATCACTTTAATATCAAACCATCACTCAGTGTATCAAAACAAGTTAATTGAGGTATTTAATCGTAAAATCTGAATCTGTCAATTTGATGACAGATAAGTCCAATTACTGATGATAAAGGGACGGAAGCGCAGGTGGAACGTCAAACTGACTCCATGATATAACCCTGTCGATTTGAGGAGTAAGTACCCTAAATGCCCCTGCCTAAAGAAATGCGAGAAACGCCGCGAAGAAATATCAAAATAACATAATATTTTCAAATTTATTTGCATGTTATAAATAGGTATTTCTTCAATATTTCGTTTTAAAAGTGAAATGATAATGTTTTTAATATTGGACCATTGTTAATTTTTGCCATTTCATAGCGAATCTATACTAATATTATGAATACGAAAGTCTTTATAAATAAATATGTCTGTTACCTCTTCACGCCCAAACCGCTGAACTGATTTTACTGAAATGGAGGTACTTTGAGTCCCGGAAAAGGGTATTATATAGGCAACGGAGTTGAGGGCATCATCTTGTACTTTATATTATGTAGTCTATTAATTTATGACCACAAGCAAAAAGCAAAGACACTTTCCCAGTAAATGCTTTTCTTTTTTTTTGCCACCAACAACGCTCAACGCCGACATCTCAATTCTGTCGGGTTACATTTTTTCCCCGCCAACCAATTCTCTCGGTACGTGACATAGTTAAGCTTAATTTGACTAAATTACGTAGTAACTTTTTATCGGTTACGTACAAAAACATCATTGTGTGCGGTAGGCTTGCTACTTTTTACTGGACCTTTGTGAACTGATTTAATTCTTGGCTTTTTCTTGTTTTTTCATAAGTCATAAGCAAAAAGTCTGGGAAATAGACCTGAGATATAAAAATGCAAGCGCCTTTATTTACCTCAATTTTTTAAATTAAAAAAAGAAGACATTTAAAAAAGTAAGCTGTCATCTTATAATATTATATTAAAAAAAGAAACATTTTTATCAACGCCCCAAAGCACTGCCCTATTATTTAGCTTCCTATTTCTCGATACATCATTAGTTGTAAGTCATTGTTATTGAAAATTGTGTATAATGATCACTAACCCTTCATCATAGATACGAGAAAAAGAAATAAAATGAACCAAGTTCGAGTTAGACTCGCGCACGATGGATTCCGTACGATTCCGTACCATTATTGATATCGAGCTTAAAATATTTATTTTATTTTTATTTTTAAATCCAATACTAACATGTGTATGTCTGTTTGTCTGTTACCCTTTCACCTTTAGCCCAAACCACTGAACGTATTTTTTCTGAAATTTAGTTTGGAGATAGTTTCAGGCCCGGAAAAGCACACAGGGTATATTTTATCCGGAAAAATGTACGGTCCCCGCGAGTTAAACGAATTTTGGCGCAACGCAGTTGTGGGCACCAACTAGTCTCTATTTTTTTTATGAAATAAGGGGGCAAACGAGCGAACAGGTCACCTGATGGAAAGCAACTTTCGTCACCCATGGACACTCGCAGCATCAGAAGAGCTGCAGGTGCGTTGCCGGCCTTTTAAGAGGGAATAGGGTAATAAGGGAGGGTAGGGAAGGGAATATGGGAGGGTAGGGAAGGAAATAGGGGAGGGTAGGGAAGGGAAAAGGGTAGAGGATTGGGCCTCCGGTAAACTCACTTACTCGGCGAAACACAGCGCAAGCGCTGTTTCACGCCGGTTTTCTGTGAGCCCGTGGTTTTCTCTGGTCGAGCCGGCTCATTCGAAAATTCTCTATTAAAATTGCATTAATTCCTACGTTTAGGAGCGGAACCCTAAAATTACCCAGTCGTGATTCTATCACTTAATATCGTATGCGGTATCTCACCGTCTCACGACTACTTAAAAAACCCATGCCTCGGACGATTTGATTAAAGAAAAAACAGCCGTAGATTGCTTAGAAATAGAGCCACGGATAGCTTAAATGTTTATAATAAAAAACTAGTAATAAATAAAGTTATTAAATAAAAACTTATTAAAAGTGGGCATAACTTTTGTAAAGTAAGTTTTACATAAGACAACTTTGCGTCATAATGTTAATATACCTAGCGGAATAGAGCAACAATCTCGAGCTGTCAAACGAAACCGAAATTGGTTTTATCTGTAATATGTGTACGTATACAAGCATGATTGAACATGATCTCTAGATTCTCTAGAACTATCTATGAGATTAAATTGTCAACGTGCGGCACGTGCCGACTGGACGTCAAAAAAAGACTGCTGTCATGTATCACACGTCTCTTTTTACCACGCAGTGTTACTGATAGTGACATCTCTCTTGCTCAGACCTTTGTTTCTCTATTCCGCTAGGTATATTAACTTTATGCTTTGCGTATACAGGGTGTAACAAAAATAAGTGATAATACTTTAGGGTGGGTACGTGTTCCTTGTAGAGAGTTCATTGTGAAAGTAGCAGCGCTGAAAGACGAAAAATATTTTTCACTTTTGTATGAGCAAGGGCCCGAGCGTCACGAGTTTCCCCATATAAAAGTGAAAAAAAATTTTGGTCTTTCAGCGCTGCTACTTTCACAGTGAACGCTCTACAAGGAACACGTACACACCCTAAAGTATTATCACTTATTTTTGTTACATCCTGTATAATGTCAAGGCGAACTTATGTACGTGCTTTGAGAAAGTTCCTAAAAGTTTGAAAACGTCGAACACTTTTTTACATTCGTTTCGTTAGCATTTTGCAATTTTTTTTGTTCCAACAGTTCTGATGTGAACTGTTGGAACGTCAGAGACGAATTTTTAATTAATTACTTAACTGTACTTAAATACATTCCGCCGTACTCAAAGACATTAAGTTATGATTAACCTCAAATTAAATGAAGAGTTTGGCTGATAATGTATCGTGCTTATGTAAAAAATTTGAATTATTTACATTTAAGTAATTAATGTTCCACTCTGAGTGCGGCAGATTATCTGTCAATTTGAAGTTTAATCATCAATATGTCTCTGAGTGCGATTCATATGCCAAATAAACACAATTATAAAAAACTGAGATTATAATATTATCATAACAGTCTTATTGTCTGCAATAACTCAATAACAGCTTAAAAATCATAGTAACAATTATTGTGCCTTCGTGTACAGGGATAAGGGTGTGTAAGGGGTGTAGGTCATCAATTTAATCGATTTTGTCACATAATTCATCAGACAATTTCAATTTGTGCGTACGATATCCTTAATATGACTACTAGCTGAAAAGTCAACAAAATTCTGATGGTTTCGTCTCAAAAATCCACAAAACACCACTGATTTTCAGCAAGAACTTCGCCTCTCCCCCATAACCTCTAAACAAATCTGACGGAAGCGCCGACCTCCGCGAGTCTAGGTGAACGCATCAATGGTGTTTTTTCACCTAAAGCTGCGATCAGCAGGTGGAGGGATTGAAAGGCACAGGAGGCCTTTTTCCCACGACCCGAGTTTAGAATACGACAAATAATATGAATCCTTAGGGCTCCGGTAATACCTAGAGTATTGAATTCAAATACAGATATTTTGGGACACATTTATGCGTTTCGGCAGATTGTTCTACTCCATCCATCCATATTATAAATACGAAAGTGTGTCTGTCTGTTACCTCTTCACATCCAAACCGCTGAACCGATTTTGATGAAATTTGGTATGGATATACTTTCAGCCCAAAGAAAGGATATAGGATACTTTTGTCCCGGAAAAACGTATGGTTGCCGCGCCATAAACGAATATACGTAGACGTTTAGGCAAAAAATTAATTGTTATACTCGAGAAATAACATATTTTTGTAGCTTTTAGTAAATAAAGCCCGCAACTTCGTTGCGCCAAAATTAGTATATCGCGCGGGAACCGTACATTTTTCTTAACAAAAACGATAGTTTTTGTTAAAAAAGGATACTTTTTCCTTTGCCGTCTCTCAAAGTATCCAACTTTGTCTTTATCGGTTCAGCAGTTAAAGCATTAAAGTATAGACAGACAGAACTTTTCCATTTATAATATTACTTATTAGTTAGAAAGTGGGAAAAGGTTCTATCTCGCTAAGTATAGCTAGATAAACTGTTCAAGTAGTTATTTGACTTATTAATTTAACTTTTCTAACGGCCGTGTCGTCGTAAGTATTTTTGTTACAAGATGCACAATTACATAATATGAAAGTTCTTCGTATTACGTATAACAAGAAGCTTTGACCAAGCGATGTAAACGTAATATAAAACAATATAAATACTAAAAACAGTAGGATAATTCAGCCTGACACTCGCTTAATGCCGGCACTCCAAATAGGCAAGCGCGTTGGCGAGCGCACTGGCCCAGCCACTGACACAGCCACTGGCACAATGTGTAGAACGGGCACTGGCGCATTGGCGGTAGGTATTTGGACTTGCCGCGCGGTGTCGGTAGTATCAAAGGCCACTTGTCGCAAGCGTGTGGAACTCACAAGCGCCTTAGCAAGCGCACCGCCCGCGCGAGCGCGTTCGCCAACGCGCTGGCGGTGCGCTTGCCTATGTGGGGAGGCGACATAACACAAGCACAAGTTTTACGCGCGTAACGCGAAATGCGTTCGATGTTGGTGCTGGTTGGCAGCGGACGTCATGAAGCAGACGACGTGTCGTCGCGACACTGCTGGTTTACATGTATTTCTATGAAATGCCCTCCGCAGCTAGCGTCACTTATTCATAGAAATACATAGAAACCAGTAATGTGACGATACGTCGTCTGCTGCAACTTCATGTAGCCGGCTTCCAACTTGTACCTTTATTTTGCTGCCTATTGGTGTCTGAAATCACGCAAAATCTTATGTGTGCGTGCGCCGATTCGTGCCGTCTGGTGATCTGGTACAAAGATGATCTACCGTATATATTTAAATTATAAAAATAAGATGGTATCTTAGTTACAGTATTTAGCGCTTTAATTATTTAATATTTCCGTTCCCTCGTCTGGTTGAGATCAAATTGTAGTTCAAGTATCAATTAACAACCATCAAAATAAATGTTTCATAATTTTAACGACAGGCAATGATAACTTTTAAGCCGTACTTAATAATAATTGTTTTATATGTACTATCATTATAAAATAATATGCAAAAAGTACTTACCTTTTTAGGATGTTTAGCCTGAAGAGAGTAGTTTCACTAGTAATGACTTCATACGATGGGATGAAATGATCATTGAAATACTTTGAGTCCGGGAAAGAACATGGATTCAAAAGTATATGCCATTTGGTAATTCAAATGGCACTGTATACTTTTGATAAGGCAATAATGAGCTTATGCTCATTACAAATTGCTAATATAAATCACTTATCTATACTTTTATACTTATATTATCTATACTTAATATAATAATATCGCCCGCTATACATTTTGTGAGAACTTAACATGCGCTTTAATTTAACAAAGTATAATTATCACACGCTGTATTTAATGTTCAGGGAGCCCTAGAACAATTTTTTTTTATTACTAACAAGCAAATTTTTTGTGAGTAGCTTCATTTTGATAAGACAAACAACTTTTTTTATTTACGCTATTATATATATATATATATATATATATATATATATATATATATATATATATATATATATACTCACCATAAGCTACGAGTATATAATATAATATCAATATTCATTAATATTTTGTTAAACCCGTTCGTTACATAGTTACATACATGGCGTTATGTATGAGATAACACCGCACTGTTTAACACGGGCTGTTTACATTCCGATGCGATTTCGCTAAATGATTCACAGTGTCACACCGAAACGGGTGCAGCACCTCCTGTAGGGGGTCATGAAACTTCGTGGGAAGGACACGAATTAGTACAGTAGGTCAAATACAACCTATGTCGGTATAAAATACTACTTAAAAATTAATTTGGACTTTTAGGGGTCATTTTCCTTGTGACCGGCCGGGATCCGAGGGACTCTCGGACCCCGCATGTACAGAAATGTATCGCTAAAACAAAATTAACAAGTAATTTTGTTATTTAATCATTATTATATTTTATGTTCTCATTTTGGCCATATCTTGAGTTATTGCAGATAAAATTGTGGAATAATGTCCAGTTTTTTAGACGCTACAATTTTGAGCTCAATTAATAATACCTTTGTAAACTACTTAAATACAGTTCAATTTTTTTTTTCTTTATTTAAAGGCTTGTGTCAAAACCGACAATGCCAGCCTCATAAAACAGGTCAAATTTAAAACGAGCTATTTTAAAAATGTCTGTAACTACTAACTACTCAATGTAGCGTACCACTGGGAGCCATATTATATTTCATAATATCTACGTAACTCGTAACAAAAGAAGAATTTAGAAGTGAATTATTTTATCCATCAAGAATTACAGTGCGGTGTGAAGGCGTCCTTGTGTGAAGTCGTGTGCCACACTACGACATGGACGCAAATTATGCTGAAAGAGTAGGTACAGACCACAGACCAGACCTAGACTTAGCGAACTGTTCCTAGATCACTGGTTCTTAACCGGTGGTCCGCGGACGGTGGTCCCTGGTGGCATTCCAAGTGGACCGCGAAGCCATCCTATTAATATGTGAGAATCCAAAAGTAAGTAAAGAGTAAGACTATGCAGTCACAAAAATTACATTTAATTAAAATCTGTAACTTTTAGATTTTTGCCAAATAAATAAAATTGTGCTAATTAATAAAATTGTCCTTGTTTTCTTTATCAAAAAAACCCTTATTTAGGTAAACCAACTGGGCGGTCCTCGGCTAGACAAACTACCCTTGGTAAAATGGTCCCTCATGACTAAAAGGTCTAGATGTACTGAAACTGTAATATTAAATGTATAAGTCACTTTTGCCCGAAAGACGTAAAAAGGGGGATTTTGGATATAGGCTTCGATTATAATTAATTATTGAGGTCGTAAGTGGATAAAGTGGCTAATGATTTTCGTTGTTTTCCGTAAATAGAGGCTTAAGGCCCGGAATAATTATTTGAAAAAATAACTGTTGCTTTTATGCATAGTCCGATTAGCCAAATGCTGAAGAAGGTTAGGAACCAGCAGTATTTCCGGACCTATACGATCTCTAAACCTACAAGAAGATAGCGTATTCCCTCTTAAAAGGCCGTTAAGGCACCTGCAGCTCTTCTGATGTTGCGAGTGTCCATGGGCGACGGAAGTTGCTTTCCATCAGGTGACCCGTTTGCTCGTTTGCCCCCTTATTTCATAAAAAATGGTAAGTTACAAGGTTTGTTTAATTTATAAGGGAAAAAATAAGTAATCGCATTTATCCACTTCATCCACTGACCTACCGTCTCCGATTATATTGTGTCATGTGTGCGTTTGGTCTAACGCGAACGTAGTCTGAACTACCGTGAGGTTATTGGTCAACCGTTCAAAAGGGGTATCTTTTGAAAATCCGATTTATATTACAGAAGTTTTGATTATTTATCATTTTGCTATTAAAATGTTATAGCTGTATTTGGTCTAAAATGGTAATCTTGATGTAATCATTACGAACGGAATCTGTATCACCTGCTCAAGGCTGTAAGGTGTTTTAAAATTATCAAAATTTTATCTTAGAATGTGATACATCTTGTGTTTTGGCCATGACTTTTTAATAACCCAACAGTTAAAATGTTGCCATCAATTTCTTTCGCACAGACATTCTTTTGAGGCGCTGTTATTATTATTATTCCTATGTCCTTTCCTGATATTAAAATCATTTCAATACCAAACTGCGTCATAATTGGTTCAGTGCTTTAGCTTGAGAGAAACAGATAACAAAAGTTTAGTTTGTACGGTTGGATTGAAATTTTAAACTAAGTATAAGTAGATATACTTTTTTAATATTATGTTACAGCTTGAAACGGTTATACACGACAACGGGTATAAAAGAACATAATTAAAAATATATACATACAATAGATGTGACTTTTATGTAAAACTAGCTGTCCCGGCAAACGTTTCTTTGCCATATAAAGTATTTCGCCCATATTATTTTATTGAAGTGACTAAATAAGTATGTCACCATGGCAACGTCCATCGCTATCCCGTCGTACAAACAATAGTCGCCGTCAGTCTCGAGTTGTAATAATTTACTATTATTTATTCAACAAATGCACTTATCAATATAAAAAGTACCCAGTAGCCGATTCTCAGACCAGTGGGTCTGAGAATCGGCTACTGGGTACTTTTTTTACCAAATTTTATATGCATATTCAGTGGAATATGCATATAAAATTTGGTTAAAATCAGTAAAGCCGTTTCGGAGGAGTACGCGGCCTAACATTGTGACACAAGAATTTCATATAATTTAAGATGTAGAGGAAAACTTAATTCCAAAGTGTTATATCCTTACAAAATAATAATATAATACGGTTGTCAGAGTCACAGAGCGGGAAACAAACAAGGAAAAAGCTGAGCATAGCAAGTGAAAGGTTGAACAAGTATATTGACGGACAACCAAAAAACCAATAACTTTATCCACCTGTTGCTGTGTGGTCAGTTCTGCTAATAAATTTTCGATTGCGTTTCGATGCAGTCTCCGTATTATTAAGTTCCATAGACTGTGGTATTACAAAAGCTATACGTAATAGTATTTTCAGATTAGTGGGCAATATTAATAAACACATGTTGCGCTCAAGAACCGTATAATTTTAAGGAATAAAAGTATCGTATGTCCTGACCCGGGACTTGATTATCTCGATACAAAATTTCTTCAAAATCGGTTCAGTTTTGCTCTATTTCAAATTTTTGCCATGGATGGTTTGCAAGGAGAGGAAAATTACACTTTCTATATCTGCATGTTTATTAATATTAATTTCATTTTTGACCAAGACAGATTTTGTAGCTCTGTCACAAAGTTCAAAGGATTTTCGTGGTGGCCACTATAAATCTTGGTTACACAGAAGCGACAGAGGTAACAGATAAATAAGTAGACCATTTTTCTGTTGAAAACAAAATCTGTAACCACCATTTTCTACAAGAGAAGCGCAAAAAAACTCCAGTTTTCTTTCCTTCTTCAATTAATGGATTCCTATTGTCTGCCTTATTCTAGTCAAGGTTTTCATCAACCCAATTGAAGGAATTCTGGTGGAATATGAGATTTTGAGAGGATCGGTATGTGGTTCGCGCCTAGTACGGACATACGGTTTTATTCTATCTCGGAATTTCGCGAGAGTGATCTTTATGATGTTGACATAAGATCCTGCGAGAGGGAAAACGGTTGCGAACGGCTTGTAGTATGGTCTTGCACCTGCGAAGCGCCACCTGCCGCACATCTGACACAGATGCTAACTAGTGACGGACTACACATTTCGATAATTGTCACAATCGACATCGATATCGACAGCCGATACAACGATAGTGACATATCGATGTAGATGTTTCATGCATCGTTATTGTTAATCGATAAACGGGGACATTTTTCGTCTTTGTGTTATGGATCTTATCTATTGTAATTTCGATCAGTTAACTAAACGATTGTTAAGATATTTAGTGTGTAACTAATGACACTAAAGAGTGAAGACAGTTTAATTAAACTCTTGTTTGTTTATAACAAATGGTTATAGTTTTATATGAACGAGTGGAAAGGATGATAAGTTTATTCAATATATATTTTTTATTTTTTTTTATTCAACTTTTTTTTTATTTGACAAAACTTTAAGGGTAATTCTGATTTATTAAAATTTACTGCGGGATGATTATTATAGAAGATAAATAAATAATGTAATAAGTATGTTTTACTAACCTCTTTATGTTTGTGTTTGTTTTAGGTATTTTCAACGGATTTTAAATTATTAGATACTGTACCTTGTTTCTTCACCAGACCTGTAATATAGAGCAAAGTCAACGCATAATCACTCTGACATTGGCAACTAACTGAGGCCGCCATAATAAAAGAAGAAGAAGAATAATGTAATAAGTATCTATAACTTTCTAAAAACTACGGATAAAAGTTACATTTAAATATTGTACACTTTTTTGGCCACTTATATTCCCTCGATAATTTTATTTCGGGTCTTCATAAGTCAAAACCTCAAAACATAAAACACTTTATATGTAGATCGTCAAAAGTTCTTAAATTGCTGTCGATACTTTTACTTTTATCGACACATTTTTTATCGATAGTCGACACACAACTTTGCCCCTCACCACGAAGCTCATTCTTACATCTCGCGACAAATAAATTGACTGTCCGCATAATAATGAATACACAAATAGTACTGTTAAATTCTTCTCAAGGTAATGACAATAATCATCATCAGCTTAGCATTTATTTCACTCTATGTATATTATAAATGGCAGGGAAAGCAGAGTTTCCTTCTTTGGGGTGTCTATCTTTTAATATTTAAGGTTTAAAAGTCCCTCTCAATCTATCAAGGAAAAAAAAAATATGGAAACTAATATTATAAATGCGAAAGTGTGTCTGTCTGTTGCCTCCTCACGCTCAAACCGCTGAACCGATTATGCTGAAATTTGGTATAGAGGTACTTTGAGTCCCGGGAAAGGACATAGGATACTTTTTCTCCTGGAAAAATGTACGGTTCCCGCGCAATATAAGCGCGTACGAAAATATTTTTATACGGTTATTGTAGAGAATAAATTCGTTTAAATAAATAAAGACAGAGCCTGCGTCAACTGATTGCATGTTAAATGGTCAAATTCACAAAAATGTAGTTCATTCGCCATTTAAAGGACCCAGTGAGGATTTTACAAATGAAGCCGTAAGTGGATGCAGCCCACTGCAAGAAACGAACATTTTCAAATCTTTAGCTACCCATAGCTAAATATTTGAAAATGTTGGTTTTTTGCAATAATGAAGGTTTTAGAGGGAAAATGATTTGAAATTAAAACCTGAAATGAAATCAGATAAATTAGCCAAACGATGAAGTAGGTAAGTTGGTTTTAATAATAATAATACTCCCCACACCGGTTTCGGTGACGGTGGCCAGTTTCATTGAAACCAGGCCTGTTACGCAGGAGTAGTTTTATAGTGCCCAAGTGTGTGCGCAGTACCTACACAAGAGCACTCTTTTCCTTATAACCCAGTGGGACGGAAGACCGACACGACTGGCGCAGGACTGACTTTTTACATGCCCATCCGACGCATGGATCATCTTACTTGTCAGACAATCAGGTGATCAGCCTGCATTGTCCAAACCAAACTTGGAAATAACATGTCTCCAACGCGGGATTCGAACCCACGACCTCCGGGGTCGAGAGCCACGCTCTAACCACTAGACCACGGAGTCTCTTGGTTTTTAAGATGTAGTTGTAAATTATATTATCTTAGTTATCCACTTTATTCACATACGTCTTCAGTACCAACACTATTATAGAGCCTTGTCATGTTCTGTTTGTCGCATCATTTTGCTTAAAGGATACAACAATTATAATAATTGTCTCCGTGTCAATAATATTTACGACCGAAGCTCGAAATAACCAACTGGTTTATAAGTAGGACGAAGATTAGCGTATTCAGGCTCTACTGTAAAGTTAAAAATACATTCTAGAGTGTTCTAAGTTTTAAGATTTTAAAAAAATGACGTAAGTACACGAAAAAGTCTCGTAACGTAAACATGAAAATCGCCCTAAACAGTCCTGAAATGGGGCCATTTAATAGTCTACACTTTTACCATGTCATTGTCTAGGCATGATTGTGGCTATGATTACTACTATTACTGTTAAGTATAAATATTATGTAGTCAGTAAAGTTCAGTTCTGGTCAAAATACGTAACTTAAAAATAAAGCTCGAAAAGCTTACCTACCTAATAATATTATAAATAATTATTTATTAGTTCTAACTCCTCGCTTTACTCATATTATATATAACTACTTTTATAATTAAAAACTTTTATTATACTTACCCAAAATAATATTTTTTTTATTTTTATCTAACATTGTCATTCACTGCAGCGCCATCTGTTGTCAAATAGACGAACTATAAAAAGGCTATATTTTTCACGCGTTTCTTGTGTTTTACTTGGTACTACTAATATACAGGGTGTAACAAAAATAAGTGATAATACTTTAGGGTGTGTACGTGTTCCTTGTGGAGAGTTCACTGTGAAAGTAGCAGCACTGAAAGACCAAAAATGTTTTTAACTTTTGTATGGGGAGACTCGTGACGCTCGGGCCCTTGACCATACAAAAGTGAAAAAAAAATTCGTCTTTCAGAGCTGCTACTTTCACAGTGAACTCTCTGCAAATAACACGTACACACCCTAAAGTATTATCACTTATTTTTGTTACACACTGTATATTCTGTGGTTTTACATAATTTTAATTTACCTTAAATTCTGTATTAAAAAAACAGTTCAAACAGTTCAGATGTTTTTGATGCTGAAGATATATTCTGTAACATTTTGAACATCATAGGTACGGACATGTTTATGTTAACGTCAATCATTTTCAGCACGTGACTGACAAACATACAAACAACTTCAAACAACAGAATTTGTTAGTTTTTTTTATTTATTTTCTAGTATTTTATTTTCTTCTCGTTGTTTAGAATTTTATAGAATACTTGCTTTTCCCATTTTGCTTCGTTTGCATGAAATACGACGCACTCAGAGACTAATATTAATTACAGGCGCGGTCCGAAGGGGGGGTCACGGGGGACATGACCCCCCCCCAAAATCTGGGACAAATGGATAAATCTCAAAATCTTCCCAAATAATAAAAGGAAATTTCTAGCTACCCCATAGCAGCGACAAATATGCCGTTTCTATAGAAAATGGCAAGTCTTTTGACAGGGAGACAATGACCGCTACTGACTCAACCCGCTACTGTCTGACCCCCTCCAAAATTTTAGGCTGCGACCGCGCCTGATTAATTATGAGTAAGCCGCAAATCTCTGGTATTAAATACGTAGTATTAGTACATTCATATACTTAATATTTTTAAAACAATACTACCAAATTAAAATTGGATCAACAGTTACAGTCAATGAACTCTATAAAGTCTTGTAATTGGATGAAATCTTTACATTCTTGAACAATTATACAAACACCATTATAAACCATAGACTATAGACAAACGTCAAACAAATAGTTGTCTTTGTTCGCGCGCAAACTGTGTTTACACAAACGTTTTTGAAGTAAGGAAGAGTCCCTAGGAACATTTTGTTCTATTCATCCACACTAATATTATGTAAATGCGAAAGTTCGTGACAGACAAACTTGCGCATCTGTCTTTTCAATGGTTATGTTATTGAATTGTAAATGGTACACGGTACGGTACATTGCGTATGGTGCAGTACGATGTATCGCGGGCAACATCTAGATTCTAGAATCTAGACTATTATAAACCTTAAATGTCATGCAAAATTCCAAAATACTGCAAAAATAATATGAGCGTGTATCTGAATCTCAATATTTCTGCTTATAAAATATTTTCTTCACTTAATTTTGAACCAACTTCCAAAAAGGAGGTTCCATATTGTATATTTTTTATAAATTTAATATTTAGCTTCAATAAAGGTGTTGTCTCTATTGCTGAATATTTCGGACGTAACACAACTTGTAGAGCAGTGGGTCACTCCTATTTGAGACATTATAACATGTGACTGTGCCTGTCCTTACGGATGAGTCGATGTGTTGACTTAACACAGTTACAGAGAACGGGACAGACACACATACAGCTGCCTAAACACCGAGACGTCTCTATCCCCTCATTACACTGTGTCAATTTCGATGCAACATGTTAGTTATTATAAATAATTATAATGACTCTAGTTATAAAACATGCTATAAAATACAGAAAAGGAAATACGGAATACGGAAAATTGGGACTTTTAATGAATTTGCCTTATTTTTAACCGACTTCCAGAAAATAAGGAGTTTCTATGACCGGCTGAGATATTTTTTATTTAATGTTACTTAAATTAAAGGGAGAACTTTACATATAAAACACTAAACATTAAATGTATAGATTAAACAAATCCTGATTTTCCTGAAACACAAATTAAATGTATAGATTAAACCCTCCTGCTAATTCGAAATGTAACAATTCGAGCCCATTAAACCAAGCTACCTGAATTTCGTCTCTAGTTAACTCGAGTTCTTTTTCGATCTTTTTTGCTCATCTCTAGTAGGAATCCCAGAGCCAAAACTATTGAACCGATTCCACCGAATAATATACCTATTTCCGGTCCCTATGCGATCTCTATTTGGCACATCGCATCATGTTAGAGCCAAAACTACTGAACTAATTTTACAGAACAAGGTGTCAATTGCTTTTGATCATTTTATAGTCCACGCCATCACATAACACAGTAGTCGGTATGTCGCGATATATCCGATAAGGATGGCGCCGGGTGATAGCATTGTATGTGGCGGATGACGATAACATACCGAGTTCGCACTTGTCGAGTAGGTACAGACGCACTTGGATTCAAAAGACCATAATATTATAGTAGGTACCAGTAGGAAAACTAAAAAAAGGTATCCTAAGGACCTTTTTCACCACTTCCTGATAGGCTGGATAGGCTATCCACAACTTAATTGACAGATTCAGATCAGGAGATTCGAATTGGAGGTTCCATAATATTTTGAACATTCTATAGGTAATCTTATTTAAATATTTTAACAACTTAATAACTTGATATTGAATGTACTGTCACTTCTTGGTGGAAATTCATCTTCAATTAAATAATTATACACTTTTTTTCGAAACCGGTCGTGTATTTAACAATTTTGTAATAAATATCTTAACATAAAGTGGAATAAGTGCAAGGAAAGTGTATAATTATTTAACTTAATAACTTAACAGACAGTAATTTATCAACATATTAATACACAAAGTAATAGGCACGCAATGCCGTGCCGACTGCCGGCTATCAGTGCTGGGAACATCTCTTAATTACCCTGTACTGGATAATTAGGTAATACTGTAACCTGAACCTAACCCCAAAGATGCTATCGCCAACTCGAACTAATAATGTAAGCGGTTCTTAAAACAGTGGCGTAAGTAGAAACTTATAACCGTCTTTTCATTCAAAACTTACAGTTGAAATCAGAGACATTTTTTTTAAATGAAATAACGAGCAAACGGGTCACCTGATGGAAAGTAACTTTCGTCGCCCATGGACACTCGCAGCATCAGAATTCAGAAGAGCTGCAGGTGCGTTGCCGGCCTTTTAAGAGGGAATAGTTTAATAGGGGAGGGTAGAGAAGGGAATAGGGGAGGATAGGGAAGGAAATAGGGGAGGGTAGGGAAGGGAAAAGGGTAGAGGCGAAACACAGCGCAAGCGCTTGTTTCACGCCGGTTTTCTGTGAGCCCGTGGTATTTCTCCGGTCGAGCCGGCCCATTCATGCTGAAACATGGCTCTCCCACTGAATGAAGAGTTTGACACGATATGTATGGAGTTGATGTCAAAATCTTTATTGAAATAAATAGTTATTGGCTAGTTAATGCCTTGTTGCTAGCATTTCGTGGCGCCGCGCCGCGCCGGGCTGATGTAGTAAGTTTGGACCGGAATTGTTAATTTTCCAGGACCAAGACTATAGTCCTATGATCCCTATGTCCTTTCCTGGGACCCAAAGTGTATCCATACGAAATGTGTTGAATCTTGCGTTTGTCAAAAAGCACAAGGCTCTTTGACAAACTCAAGACGGGATCTTTTTTCCATTCAGCCCAAGTAAATATTTTTAACTAGACGTCGCCAAAATATCTTCACACCAAATTTCAGCAGCAACTCCGGAACAGACGTACAGACTACAGACACAACATTTTGTATTTATAATATTAGTATGCACGTTTGTGGTACAGCTGTCCTTATTACTAATTTTCAGCTTACGAAATATAATAAAATACCATGTGACTCGTCCGTATACTAACACAATTACAAGTATTTCGTAATACTATAATTATCGGCAGTTTTAAACTTAATTCACACAGTTGTATGTTAATTTTTTTTCACAATACAAACCCTTAACCTAGTAACTGTATTGCATTTAATTGCCATCGTAAAAATTATTGTAATACCGACCTTAATATTAATATTGAAAGGTTTCGTGTGGGAAACGAGCTAGAATAGGTATTGAAAAGTTTTATTTCAACTTTTATTGTAAGTTACCTGTAGAGTGTAGAGCCATCTAGACCAATTTAAAATCAATGGCCATTATTAATTATTATATCTGAACTAATTGCAATACCAAGACGCTTAAACCTGACTCTAAAATTTTCTAAAAAATATTCCGTTTTTACTTGTAAAAGTGACAGGCGCGGTCCGAAGGGGGGGGCACAGGGGTCATGACCCCGCCCCCCCCCCAATCTACAGTCAAATCGAAAAATCTCAAAATCTTTTCAAATAATAAAAGGAAATTTCTAGCTATCCCCTAACCACTACTGCGTCCGACCTTAGACAACTGTCAACTCAGAACCGTCCGAGGGCGCAGATAAAAAAAATATATTATATTATAGTGTAGTGAGTGACCCCCCCCCCCCCAAAATTTCAGGCTGCGACCGCGCCTGAAAAGTGTTAATTTTTATTAATATAATTATATTAATAAAAATTATCACTTTATATATATTAATAATCTAGATACTTGGTAATGGACAGATTATGTGATTCTTCATCTCTAGTAAATCATCTCTAGTAAAATCCGCCGTTTATAGTTTACAAATTTTGAAGGCAGGCGTCTTTCGTGGTCATTTCGTGTCCATATAGTTTCTTATGTCGATGGTATTTACATATAAATCCGGACCCTAGTAATTACAAATCTTATATGGTATTAATATTCATATTATTACTAATCATTTTCATCACCCATAATATTCAATTTTATTATTATTCATTGTTAAATTACTAAAATAAGATGTACCACACCGCAATAATAGATATAACCAAGTCATACACCTGTTATCTTTGCCAAAATTTGCCACCGGGCGATAACACATATCAAACAGCAAATACCGTCAGTTTGTTCGTAGATAACTGGAGCATCCACTTCCCATTTAAATTATATTTACATAATTTTATATTATGACTTTATGACGCCCGGAACTCTGTTGCGCCAAAATTAGATTAACGCGCGGGAACCGTACATTTTCCCGGATAAAAAATCCTATGTCCTTTCCCGGGACATACCAAGTTTCATGCAAATTGGTTCAGCGGTTAAAACGTAAATAGACAGACTTTCTCATTTACAATATAAAATGGATTATGTCAATCAATGATATTGTATGTTACTAAGTCAATAATATCAATTTGGCTTGGTATTATTGACATAATCCATTTTATATTGTAAATGCGGGCATCCACGTTACGAGAGGCATAGTGTCAAAAAGCGTCAAGTAATTTATGGACTCGGCAAAAGTTTGTATTGAAAATGTCACTCGCAGTCTAATGATGATGAATGGTCCAAGGCCGGTTGTCACATTTTTTACTACAACCCCGTAATTAGTAGAACGAAGAAAATGACATCCACAGGTCGAAATGACCGACGCAAATCAAATGCGCCCGCGAAGACACGAGATACAACTGTAAGCTAGATTCTTATAACTTAAACTATGTTGTACAAAAAAGTAAGGCTGGTTTTTTTCATGTATTAATCATAAATTTAAAAAAATGACTCGAAGAACAAATTATGTAATCTAGGTACTGTATGACCAGCCCGTAAAAAAGGTATAATATATGTATACAACAAGACTGGTGAGATATGTTAAATACTTAAGGAGAGTACTCTGTACTCGATTCTCATTATAATTAAGTTGTAAAATTAGGTACTTAATTTTTGTCCGAATTTCCCTTTAAATAAATGAATCATGGATCCTAAGTGAGTTACACGGCTAGGCAAGTAGGCATACTATGCGGCCGGCGCGAAGGCGTGCGCTATCAAAGAAACACCGCGCCGCTACCCTTTCCGCGCGCGGTGTCCATGCGTTGGGTAAATAATTATTTAACTTTACGCTACATTTACTCAGTGATCAATTGGTATTATTTTTTTATATTTTTTTTCATCTAATATCCATCTAATAGCCAAATATCACGTCCTCGAGTATTGAGCATGTCTCACCAGTCATGAGGTATAGTACAGCGTAATTTTATGCATGTGTCTCGATTTTCTGAACTTTAACACGTAAATATAGTATGTCGTAAATGTAAAAGGCAATTAATAAGCGATTTCATACATATGATTTAATATCTTAGGTTGGGTTGCACTAGAGGCGTGGTTAAAGTTAAAGTTATGGTTGTAATTAAGGCTAACTTTAACTTTAACCTTAACTTTGACCACAGAATTTTACAGATGACAGCTGGTCCGACAAGGCTTGAAATGAAACGTGGGCGGGGGCGCTGCTGGTAAAGTAGAACTGTCAAAAATTGCGTTTTTGTATGATGACAGCGTTAGTTCCTTTTTTCGCCACGTGCATCTAAAGCCTTGTCAAGCTCAAGGTTATGGTTAAATATGGCGTAAATTTTTAACTTTAACCAAAGATTTGACATTTTTCATTGTAGTTATAGTTAAAGTTACAGTTATTATAGTTAAAGTTAGTTGGTGCGACCCAATCTTAGTAAACAATATAAAAGTCTTACTGCCGCACTCTGAGACATAATATAATGATGATTAAACTTCAATTTAATGAAGAGTTTGACAGATAATGAACGAGGCTCATAAGCCTCAGCCTTGTCATGACAAAAACTTAATTTCATTACAATTATGTAATTAATATTCATCTCTATGTACAGCAGTTGGCATGGACGCCGGCAGAAATAATTTCCAAGGGGTGCAGATTTTACTTTTCTTTCTTTTCTTTTTACTTTTTACGAACAACAGTGACTGTCTATTAACGTCAACAGAATACATTTCAGAGTTGGGCAAAAAGTAATTAGAATAACGATTACACAATTACAAATAAATTGTAGTTGTTAATCTGATTACAAAATAATCAGATTGATGAAGTAATTGTGCACCTGAAATTAACCAGTAGTTGATTCGAATGTAATTAGAATAAATTTTAATCTAATTACAATTTATTCAGATTTCTTGTAATTTAAATACATGGAATTACTTTTTTTTTCATAGTGATAAGTCCTAGACCCTAGTTTAACGTCCGTGTATCCTGGAATTACATTTAGTTCCGAAACATTACGAACTATCCTTGTTCGGCATGGTAACAGGGTTACAAGATGCTTTTTATTTCAATAATTCCTGTTGATCTTGAGATTCCCAAGGGGTGCAAGTGCACCCCCTGGCACCCCCCTCCCGGCGCCCATGGCAGTTGGTAGACTGAAATAACGACAATGTATAAAATGAATGATGCTGCTAAATAAAACGAATCTTCATTTATAATATATCAACGCCGTAAACTAAAATGAAGCGATTTTTTAAATCTAGAAATAATAATGCGAAACACGAATACATCAGCTTCATACGAGCTTCAAGTGCATGAGCTTCATACTGACAGCGGATAATACGTAAACGCAACACAAATAACGCCCTCTATAGTCAAAGATTAAAACTTGATTTTTAAAAAATCTACACAATATGAAATGGAATTAAAAGTCGGTACAAAATAAAATTTAGTTTTGCGAGCATTAAAATATTGTTGTGTCTACGTTTTAATGGTCTTAAAACTTCTAATTGCCTATTATTGATTGGCGATTAACCTATCCGGACATTTTTACAGCATTTTGCACTAGCATCAGAGACTTTCGGATAAGTTTTTCATTTTCTTAAGCGATTGTAAAAAGTTTTTTCCAAAGACGTCTTAGAAAAAGCTAATCTGACTTACCAATTTTGCTACCTACAGTAGCTTATTTATTGCCGAAATGCAACCATTATATGAACATAATGGTTGCAATTATACGTGGGAGAGCGATGCTTCGGCACGAATGGGCCGGCTCGACCGGAGAAATACCACGTTCTCACAGAAAACCGGCGGGAAACAGCTTCGCCGAGTGAGTGAGTTTACCGGAGGCCCAATCCCCTACCCTATTCCTTTTCCTTTCTTCCCCTATTCCCTTCCCTTCCCATCCCTACCCTCCCCTATTACCCTATTCCCTATAAAAGGCCGGCAACGCATGCAGCTCCACTGATGGCAACGCATGCAGCTCCACTGATGGCAACGCATGCAGCTCCACTGATGGCAACGCATGCAGCTCCACTGATGCTGCGAGTGTCCATGGGCGACGGAAGTTGCTTTCCATCAGGTGACCCGTTTGCTCGTTTGCCCCCTTATTTCATAAAAAAAAACATAATGGATAGTTTGTACTATCTGCCCTTTGAGGTACGCAAAATATCTTCTAGAGCGAACGCTGTCGCACTCAGTGTGAAGATTCACTACATAATCATACGGTTGTCGGGCGGGCCGGGAGGCGCGTTTTTGCCGCGATTAATTTATTACGAGGCAAAAAGCAACGAATCGCGCATACGGACAGAATTACATGTAACTCTGTTATTAATTCGGTCTAGGTCTAAAAAAGAGATTCTAGATTCTAGAAGGACATTTTAAGCCGAGTAGAACTTAGAAGTGCTCAATTTCTATAAAATGGTATTCGTAATGGAGTTAGAAACCTAAAAGGGTTTCTGGATTCTAAGTTCCTAATCTAGCAAGATAACATTTTTTGGTAATCTCACTTTGCGATATTGTGACGCTAGGATTTTTACACAGACGATTCTTCTACTCCAAAGCTAAGTATTCACATGCGGTTTTGCTCGATAGTTTTACTCCAAATCGAGTAATAATTAGATACTGTGTGGACCGTAAAACTCACAGCTCGAAGGCTCGCATCGAGCCGCCCGAAGGCTTGCATCGAGCCGGCTTGATGGAATTAAATATATCGATTTAGAATAAAACAATCGAGCAATGCTGAATGTGTGGACGAAAGCCCGGACCGCGGGTTTTGCTCGACGTTATTGCTCGATCGAGCAAAACCGTATGAGTACTTAGCATAATGCAAAAAATTGTAGCTAAAATAAGTTTTATATTTAATTTATTTTCTGTTTAAATAATATTAAGTCCAACTCAATAAGTATACTCAAAATTAAGTATGCTCATAAAAAATTACAAAGATATAATCAAAATCAGAAACCCTGACAAGTCCTGAATCTTGTAAGGGAACAATTATGTCTTATTCTTGGGAATCAGATAACAATCCCTTGTCCTAAGGGCGGGGCATCCGGCCCTATCAGCTACTGTTTAATTACGGATAACGTACCTTTAGGGCTTAGGGCTCAGAATAATAAAAGCGAAAGTAAGGAGTACCTTATAACTTATAAGTAATAAGTTATTACTTAATAACGTTCTAATTTATTGCTGTGTTAGAGGTCTTATAGAAATGTCAAGATGTCTGCAGTAAACCTTACAGAGGTTGTGTGAACCGTACATTCATGGGCGCCGGCAGAAATAATTTCCAAGGGGTGCAGATTTTAGTTTTCTTTCTTTTCTTTTCTTTTTACTTTTTACGAACAACTGTGACATGTTTTACATTATTTACGCCAACAGAATACATTTAGTGCCGGTATGGTAATAGGCATGGTAATAGGGTTACAGACGGACTTATTTCAATAATTCCTGTTGATCCCGAGATTCCCAAGGGGTGCAAGTGCACCACCCCCCTGCCGGCGCCCATGCGTATATTTTGACGCAATAAAAGTCGGTGAAATGTCCCGTATTAAACTTTGCCTCGGTGATATCACTATGTCAAACATTTGAGTCAAAAATAGGCACTGTTTTGGTTAACGGTGATGATGATGATTTTTATGAGTAATGTGCGAAGATGGATTAAGTTGGTGTAATTGTGGTAATTAGTTAAAGAGAACGTGACCGCGGCTGACAAGTGGAACGTTATTTGGACACCGGTGTCCTTCGGTGTACATTTACCATTGCGATACATCGGTGGAGTAGAGGGCAATATAGCCAAACCGAAAGGATGTGAGAGTCAATATTTTTATTTTTACTTATAAATAATAGTTTAAAAAAATAACAATTTCTTCATTGTCATTGGCTTTTAATATGTGCAAAGTTTCGAATTAATTAGACTACTGGAGATAATTAAAAATCGTTAACCAAATTGAAAACATGAAGATGTAACAACCAGATGTCCGCAATTCCGTTGCGCAGAAATTCTGAGGCGATAAAACCTATCTTATGTCTGATATACATTCGCATTTATTATATAATAAGTAAGAATTTACATGTTAGCTATGATCAAACTGACCAAAAATGACCCCGAACCCCAATGCGGAAGACAGATTAGCGAAAGATCAAGGCCAACAAACAATAACACCTAAACTTAAACCTTTGTTGTAAAATACATATTCCGTGATTGATTACAATGTACCTAATGTAATAAAATATTTACATTAAAAGTTAGGAGTACTATGAGTCAAAAACAGATCGAATATTTAATAACTCATAATATTATTAAGACGCGAGGGTTTCCCTTCCCAGCAATGAAAGTCTTATTGCTAGCTAGTCTTTTTTTTTTCAGGAATGTTAAACTAGAACTTAAGTTTAGTTTAGAATTTAGATAGGTCAATAGGTAACTAGATAGTTAAGAATTCATTTATTATCATAATAATATTAACACTACTAGAAATCTTTAAAAAAATTTAAGTATCTACCTAGTTACGATTTCAAACACACCAAAAAATCTTCTAACTTTATTCAATAAATGTGAACTAAACTGTATGTTTATTTAATTATTTAATTAGTAAACGCTTAGAACATAAGTAAGAACTGATTACAATAATCATCCTCTCATTGATGACTTAAACCAAACCTGTTTCTTGCATAAACTCGAGCGTAATAACATTCCAAGAGTCAACCAAGACTCCTAGCTCCATCTAGCGTCAAGTAGACAGACTATAAAATAGAGATTTAACATTTATAAATTGGGTTGTTACGTACTCAGCTAAGTAAAATCCAGGCAACATCGGCTAGATTTAAAATGGATTTGTTACGTACTCAGCTAAGTAAAATCCAGGCAAAATCGGCTAGATTTAAAATGAATCGATAGTAAGTACACTGATATTATAAGTTAAGTAAGACTGGGAAGTTCACTTATACAGTAGCACTTAAAAACCAATAATAAAACTTTTAATACTCAAGCACACTGCAGAGTTTTATGGAGCTTTAGTAAGCTTTAGAAAGGACTCCGATTCTCAAGTATCGAAATCATGCTCCATTCACACTTTACAGACTCTTTACAAAACAAAACAAGCGATAAAAACGATATACTTACTCGTAATATAAGAATCAAGACCCAGGTTACTGAACTTTTAATTCTTTTTATTTCATTATTTTTTATACTTTCTATTCATTACTTCATACTCAAAAAGTTTACAGCATAACACACGTGTTTTTACAAAAGAGGTATTAATTCTTTAGTATATTTTATAACTTTAAGTAAAGAAAAAGGTCTCAAAATCTTTTGAAAGCTCACGTGCAATGCAACATTGTATGCAATAATTGCAATTGTTGTCGCATGCAATAATTGCAACTGAATCGCACGCAATTGTTGACTGACACGCGTATATGAGCACCAGGTGATGTTGTGACCCATTTCCAACTTTCCAGAAACGTTAGGGGCATTATGTGATCATTTAAAAGGAATAAGTGTCAATTTTTGGTCGGGTGTTTGCAGAAAATGCCTCTTGCGCTTTACCCTCGGCCAATCGGTACTTTAAATGCTACATGGAAAAAAAATATACTACTTTATCTACTATTTGCGTAGAAAGTAAACTGTGGGTTAAAAATAAAATATCTTTTATAACGACTCTCCTTAAAGTCGGAGATAAAATTTATTCTCACTTATAATACCACAAGAGCTTCAAAATTATCGGGTATTTCCCGATAGGTTCGTTGCAAACAAATGAAGGAGTGAAAGCGCTTCGCGCTCGTGATTTTTTAACCTGAAAAACTTGACGACTTTATTTGTTTGCAGGGAACCTTGAGGGAAATGCCAGATAATTTTGAAGCTCGTGTGGTATTCGGGGGATTATTTTTCCGTCCCAAATGTCGGCCAATAGAATTAGAATTTGTTTTTTATATATAGCAACTACCAGAGAAAATTTTCAAAAAATTATCAGTATAATACCATGTAGGTTGTACCACGTGACGTCGAATGGTGCAATTCTATTGGTCGATATTTGGGTCGGAAAAATAATCACAATAATTTTAATTTTATTCCTGAGTAAGACGTAGGATATTTTGTGTTGTCATGATATGTCTACAAAACTATTCATTAGTATCGTATGCGATAGTGATAGTTTGCGCAGTTACAGATTTATAAATTACGAGCTTTTGCCCGCGGCTTCGCTCGCATTAAGAAGTATTATTATATACAAACTTTCATCCCCTATTTTAACCCCTTGGAGGTAGAATTGATCAAAATCCTTTCTTAGCGGATGCCTACGTCATATCATCTACCTGCATGCCAAATTTCAGCCTGATCGGTCCAGTGGTTTGGGCTGTGCGTTGATAGATCAGCATGACAGTCAGTCACATTTGAGTTTTATATATTAATATAGAATATAGATATAGAATATAAAAGATGCTTATTATTCTACTGGAAAATAATAATTATTTATATTGTCAATTAATGATACTCATTAAAACCAAATTAAGTTAAACGTTTGTGAGTAAACGTATCGAGTGGATACGTAAATAAATGGGTTATTTATACCCGTCTAGACACCGTATCGCTTTGATGTTCGATTGATTGTAAAAATAACACAAGCACCTTAATGCATCCGTTTGGATACTGATTTGTGGTGCGGTAGCTATGGAACTGGCATTTTAGTAGCTTATCCGAAGATCTTTTACAATAAGGATATGGACGAACAGTCCATAGACGGCCACAATTTTATAATAATAAAAAAAAAAAGAAGATCTTTTAAAAAATAAAGAGATAAGTGGATGAAGTATATTATATGTAACTAGCTGTCCCGGCAAACGTTTCTTTGCCATATAAAGTATTTCGCCCGTATTATTTGATTGAAGTGACTAAATAAGTATGTTACTATGACAACGTCCATCGCTATCCCGTCGCACAAACAATGGTCGCCGTCAGTCTCGAGTTGTAATTATTTACTATTAATTATTCAACAAATGCACTTATCAATATAAAAAGTACCCAGTAGCCGATTCTCAGACCCACTGAATATGCATGTAAAATTTGGTTAAAATCAGTAAAGCCATGTCGGAGGAGTACGCGGCCTAACGATGGTTAGGCTCATTAGGCTATTAAATTGGAATCTCGGAATCGGCTCCAACGATTTTCATGAAATTTAGTATATAGGGGGTTTTGGGGGCGATAAATCGATCTAGCTAGGAATCATTTTTTTTTTTTAATTTCATTTAATTCGTGTTTTATAGAATACCGAGCAAAGCTCGCTCAAGTAGCTAGTAATTACTTAACTGCAAGTAAAATATGAAGATTTTGACACAAGCCCCATACAAAATCATTCAAACTCTTCATTAAATTAAAGTTTCACCACTTTCTAATAAAGTGCCGAATAGGCCGGCTATTAACAACTTTTTTGACAGATTCTCCATAGTTGATCTGTCAAGTTAAGTGGTGGATAGCCTATTCGGCACTTATGAGATGGTGTAGTGGTGAAACAGGCCCTAAATAGAACTCTGGAACTTACATTATTAATAAATCTAGCTAAATTATTATTTGGAAAATTATTCTAAGAAAGAAAACCTAAAATCTACAAATCACTTTAACCTCATATACTGTGAGAATTTGGTCATTTTCCATGCATTCTGGGTGTATGTATGTCATAATAACATAATCTACAGTAATTTAAGTCTAATTGGGCAGCTTTATAGTGTATAGCTTCAAAACGACTCATTTAGATAATAATATAACGGGCAAGTGTGAGCTGTGTCGCGGGTTTATGGTTCCTTTTGTTTTTTTTTATATTATTGGCTGTTTATTTTTCAGTTTATTTACTGAGTAATCTATGTATAATAAAATTGATTTCAAATAGTACCATGTCTCAGTTACAGGTTACTTACTAGTTAATAATTAAAACCAGATTTTTTTTTGGTTTTCTGATATACATAAATATTACTTTCTAGGCTTTCAGAATGAGGATTTACTAATATTAAAAAAACAGTTTCGGAGATTTAAAGTGCGACAAGGCTTTAAATGAACGTGGGTGGGAGCGCTGCTGGTAAAGGAGAACTGTCAAAAATGACGCTTTTGTATGATGGCAGCGTTAGTTCCATTTTTTCGCCACGTTCATTTAAAGCCTTGTCGAGCTGTATATTATTCAAAGCGTGTTTTACTACTTACTTGATGTTAAAATCTGGGGATAAAAAATTAAAAATGTAGTAAATGTTTTCGATTAAAATGTGTTTAACTTCTGTTCATCAGCTTTGAAAGATTTGGTCATCTAAGATGCGGGAACACCGCGCCGGGTCGAATTTCTTTACCAAAGTGTAGGGAACCCCAAAATCCTATATTAAGATTGATATCTTAATTACAGTACAATATTAATTAGAATTTTTGATTGTGATAACATCTAAACCAGGGTGGCCTTCTGGTATTTGTGTAATCTTGAGAAAATATAAAATAAGTATGTGATTTAAAAATAGAATCATAATATTTTTAGGTACTTAATATCTTATCTTTAGGTATGTTTAAAGTTTAACTTATCAGTTGTTTAGTCTTAATATAACCAATTTCTGTTAGTGTATGCCTTGTAAATATGTCATGTCTATTAACTTTTGTCGGAGAAATAGTGTTTTGACATTTTCTATAAAAGAAAGACAAAGTTATAAGTTACAGCTATGTAACGAAAAATCTGCTTGAAGTGTTGAAAAGCCACAAGGTATACTTTGAATTAAAATATTGATTTTATAAACTACGGAAACAAATTAGCGTACTAACTAGGTACTTATCAGTAACAAAATTACGTTCAAAATGAGCTTTTAAGCGTCAAGATTTTCTATAAGTACAGTTTTTAACTTATCATATTGGGTGGGCTGGCAAATCACATCAAATTAGTTAAAATGCGTAATAATTTCTAAAACACATAAAAGGACGCCCCTATGTGCTATGAGCGATGCGGGAGTCGGGACTCCGATTTTGATCTGACATTTTTTGTCTAAGCCTCTGTTTTAGCCATCTGCATTACGTTTTACAAACAATAAATGTACTTTAAATCAATACTACTACAATGAAATAAAAGTACCTATCTTTGTTCCCGTATGACGCAATTACGACTGGACTTGATTGAGCTATTTTGTGTGCTGTCAGAAATATCACAAGACGTAAAAAGGTTATAATTGCCAGTATAACATTTCGTGCGTATGAATTAATGATTAATAACAAAAAATGTGGATTCTATGTATAGCCAGCCAGAATATGATGAAGTAGGTTAGCTACAAGGTATGTTCAAATTATAAGGGAGAAAGTAAGTAATTGCCCGGTTATAAAATGTTAGTCGTAAATCTTATATATAAAATTATCGTGTCACAATGTTATAAATAATAATAGTCACACAGTAAAAACTAAAAAGCTTATAAAAATGTTAAACGTAAACCATTCTTATTTATCGGATTCAAAGTTATTCTAAGTTATCAAAAAACGTTGCTCAGATAAAGCCAACCCTTCAAACACATGTCGGTGACAAAAAATCATGACTGAAATCATCTGACCGTCACCAACGGTCAAAATTAGCCCTTCGGCAGTTGCTCCGGCAATCAAAGGGTTATTTAACCCTTATAATTTCGTGCATAATTTACCCCAAGACGTTGGGTTAATGGTTGATCTATTGGCTTCATTAAGAGTTAAGACGTCGTTATTATGCTAATTAAGTAGTAATGAAATATCTTATGAAGCAGTTTGTATGGTAGCAAGTACTTGTGTAAGACAATGAGTTAATATCCTAGAGTACTTACTTTCAAAATTAAGGATTGTGTTCAAGTGCATTAGATGACACTAAAAAAGATAAAGTACTTTAATCACAGATACTAAGACTAGAGTCCAACAGAATGTTTGAAAATTGAAAGTAAATTATAGATTAAAGATGTATTTACTACTAGATGATGCCTGCAACTACGTTGCGCCAAAATTAGTTTATCGCGCGGGAACCGCACATTTTTCCGGGATGAAAACTATCCTATGTCCTTTCCCGAGACTCAAGGTATCTCCATGCCAAATTTCAGCAAAATCGGGCCAGCAGTTTGGCCGTGAAGAGGCAACAGACAGACAGATAGACAGACAGACACACTTTCGCATTTATAATATTAGTATGGATTAGTATGGATTTGTACATGTATACGTAACAACTAACAAGTAGTCAACAGTCACAGTTTATTTGGCGCATTGATTTGACCACGTGTCAAATCAATGGGCCAAATAAACTGTGCGGTGTGCTCTATTACTTTTTGTTTGGGGTTATTTAGACTTTGACGTAGAACCAACCATCTACTTTTTCTCGTATGAAGTATTCTTGATCCTGAGTTTTGAAGTCTTTGAGTTTTTTTTTCACATTTTAATGTATAATTTTATGTACCATTGAAGAAATTGGGGCTCACAAGGGACATGACCCCCCCCCCCCCCCCCCAAAATCTAAGGAAATTTCTATCTTATCCCCTAACCACCACTATGCCCGACCTTAGACAGCTGTCAACCCAGAACCATCCGAGGGCGCAGATAAAAACAAAATATATTTTTGATATTAGTGTAGTGACTAACCCCCCCCCCCCCAAATTTCAGGCTGCGACCGCGCCTGCAGGTGGTAAAGGTGTGAAACCCAGCCAAGAGATCACGATTAACATTATATTGACATAGCCCAACCAAATGTAGTTCGGCAATCAGCATACTGCCAAAATGCCTACGAATAAACTTCTCTGATAGTCCATGGTAACATAAACCTAAAATACCATCTTGAAATATCAGACACACCAGTTCATCGTTAACGTTATTTCTTATTAGGGAATATCTAACCCTTCATTATCACCTGTGTTGTATAATGTCGTGCACACATTAGCATGCGGCGTGACGGACGGACAGACGGCGCGTCTGATGTTATAATAACGCGCACGCGGGTAGCCGGCACAGGGACGAATTTGGACTTAATACAATTTAGGAGAAACTACATTTTTATTAAAACTGCACGCTCAGCGAACTTTTGTTCGGGTTGAATACTATGTGCATTCCTGGGACTCAAAGTATCTCAATTCTCATGTCAACCATCAAAATCGTTTCTGTGGTTTAGGCGTGTAGAGGCACAGATTACTAAATAGTTACTATGTAGAGGTAGAGCTGCCAAAAAGATAGAGGAGGTAGAGGACAGAAAAATTAGTATCATAGGTTATTTTAAAATTCAAAAGTAAGGCATTTTTATAGCATTGATGCTGAGCTTAAAATGTTTAATTTCGTAATTTTGATGCGTTGATACACAGCACTTACAAAATATAACAAGAAGATAGTAAATAATTTTATAGTACAATATTATCCGTGTTCACGGTGTGACAAAATCTAATTTATTATCACATCATCATTAATTTCTGGGTGTATTTAATAAAACATTTAATACAAAAGTAATTAAATTTAGACACCTATTTAGAACTAAAAAAAATTAAGTTACCTACCGATTAACTAAGTATAATTATTTATTTATAACACAATCCTTTTTCAACTCCGGTCCTGTTCTAACCCATTACTAGCGGGTGGTGCGTTTTTCCCCAAAACAGTGACAATGGCCGACGAAGTGTCAAAGCCTATTCAACCCTTTGCACATGCCGCTATTTCCGACTGCGCCCGCAATACCGCGAATGTGTAATAGACAAATGCGCGGTCGCGACGTTTGTTACCGCATTTATATAAAGTGTAAAAAATATTCTATCTTATGTAATTTGATAGTTTTATAAAATTGCGAGTAAAATAGTTTTATAGATAGAGAGATACATGATAATCCTTAATGCGGAAACAGGTGTTTAATCTTATATCTTGAAACAAGCAATTCTTGTATATATAATATATAATTGGAATCTCGGAATCGGCTCCAACGAATCATGAAAATTAGTATGTAGGGGGTTTCGGGGGCGATAAATCGATCTAGCTAGGAATCATTTTTAGAAAATGTCATTTTATTCGTGTTTTATCGAATAAAATGACAATGTCTAATAGCTAGTTATTTACTTTTTCGCCTAAACTAGCACATACGCGGTTTTGGAATGCCAATTCCAAATTCGAATTCGAAATAGGAAAGGTGCATTTCCGTGTGTCAATTGCACAGTTCGCCATGTGCCGTTGCACATTTTGTGGTACGTGCTATGACAATAAGAACAAGCTGCACTTTTCGTTTCGTTTACTATTCAAAACTAAAATTTGACATTTGGCAATAAATTGTATCTACTCACCAAAATTGTAAATACAGTACTGTATTGGCTCTGAAAAAAAAGCCAATAATCATTTGCTTTTAAAAATATTTAATGTTGAAGAATTAATTATTAATAAAAAACAAAACAGCGTTCTGCGGGGCTAAAATGGTCACATTTAGCAATTGCGCTCAATCAATTCAACAAATTAAGGTAAAAGCACTAATAGTAGACTCGGAACTAATAGATGACACTTACGACAAAAATCCCATAAAAATAAGAATTACTCTAATTTTTTCTCAACACTATAAATTTTATAAGCTTCTCAAGCTATCTGTTGATGTGAAAAAATATATTTGGGACGACTTCGGGAACAAAATTTTAAAATGGGATCAGTTTTTGTAAATAATGTGACCGCGTCAACACGCGCTCGACAATTTATTAGCAAATAGGTTAAGGAATGCGAAATTTTGCACATAAGTTTTGAATACATTTATTTGATGTTTTGTAATTACTATTGATTTCATTGGATTAATGGTCATGTTGGATACACTAATTAATGTTTATTTATGTTTTTTTTTTTCATTTTCCCTAACAATATAAAGGATGTCTACTATTAGTTCTTGACAATGTAAAAAACCTAATAGATGACATGGATCTCATCTTTTAGTTTTGCAATACATACTAAAGTTATTTTGTAGTTTATTCTACTGCAAATATCATCACTATTCTCTGAAAATATAATTCTATTAACAAACTAACAAATTAGAGCTACTGTACCTAAAAATGGACGTATTACACCTAGTACTTACTGATCTAAAAATCGATTGCTTTAGTTTTTTAGCAGTAAAAGGAGAGCTGAGAAAAGAAAGAAGAAGAAAGAAGAAAAAGGAAGAGGCAAGAGAAGCATGGAGACTAAAGACTGAAAATAAATTTACTAGGAAAAAAATATGAAAAATAAAAATAAGAGGAAAGATAGTTTCAGCATGGAAGAAGAATGGATAGAATCTGGAGACAACGTGGATAATATTTCATATGCATGTAGTTACTATGATCATCTAGGTTTTTCGTATCTTTTGTTACACTTATCTGTCAAATTTGTCAATGTTTACAATTTTGAATTTGAAAATTGTTCGGAAGAGATTTTAGCCGGAAAATAGTATGGACGTAACAGATCTGTATAAGTAGAATATCATTGCTTATGACTAAGTTTACAAAAAGACCAATAATATATATTTTTATTGATTTGTCAGAGAATAATTATAATAGTTTTATTTTATAAGAGTTACTGAAGACATAGAAGAAGTTATCAATCCTCTATTTTCATAAATATATATTTTATAACAATCAAATGTTTTATGTTTCCTTAAAGCGTCTGCCATTAGTGCTTCTACCTTAATTGTCAATACTGTCAAACTGCCGAATGTCAAATTAGTACGAATTACTAGACATGAATTTGTAAGCAGAGTGACCATTTTCTGATTTAAAAATATATATATATTATGATTTATAATATGATTCTCTAAAGCGACCATTTTAGCCCCGCTGGACTCTGGTGCTACGACATTTTTCATTTTTTTTTAAATCCACGTTCTACCTCTATTCCACTTGCTTGCTAACATCAATCCAGACTCCAGTCGGTACCTCATCAAACAGTTTCAATAAAAAAATCATAATTGAGGTAGATATACTGTTGAATTTTGATAATAGGTGGCTTTAAAGTAAATTGTTAAAACGTGCCAAGTTACATGTTTTCTCCATTCGTGTTTCGTAATCGTGTACATTTGAAATTAGCATAAATCGGGCAATATAAAGAATAATATAATATCAATTAGTAGGCGGGCAACACACAATAAGGCACGCGACACACGCGCGTGTCACGACCGTCTGCGCGTGCCCTTATGTCGTGATACTATATTCTATATTTAAATCACTTATTACTTGAACTCGGTGCAGACATAATAGAAAAGCGTGCGTTTGTTTTGAATTTGGAATGAAGAAGTTAGTATAGGGTATGTTCTGAAATATAACCCAGTATACTGGCCAGTGATCTTGACATCTAGAATTGACGCCATACTGTAGATTCGTTCCGAAATATACGCCAGTATATTGACGTACCGTATATGAATTTGTTGGGATGTCGTTATAATACGTCACATTTGTCTTACCAGTGACAGTCCAATATTATGTAAAATGTGGCGTCGGATAATTGATAAGTGACAACTTGAGCACTGAGCTTAAACTGAGTTTTATTTTGGAACCTAGGCTTAGTATATCTTCAAATTCGTAGACATTTAAATTACTTGAATACCTACAATATATTAGGGAATATAACGCAAAGGTCAGAGCAGAGGCCGCTTCTAGCACATCCGACCAAAATCCGGCATGTTGCACACGTCATATTGCCAAAAACGTTGTCAAACGTCGAACAAAACTCTTTGTTTACTGTCTGTGCTGAAGCTGCCGTCTAGCGTGGAAACATAGCAGTTTTATGTCCTATTAGATATAATAGATATGCAGTATACTGTTCGCCGTTTGGCTTTATTGAAAAACTTTAATTTCCTAATTCGTGTTACTGACATCGTCTGAATCAAAAATCATAACATAACCGCCTTGTTTTCAGGAAGTCGGCTAAACAGTAAACATGCTGAAACGATTACACGGCGATGTAAACTCACGTTAACGTCAATTAGTGAGGACATCCATCACGCGAGGGTGAGGACTGAGGATGACAGCGATTCCTAGAATCTGCGGGGCAAAAATGGTCGCTTTGAAGAATCATGATATGAATCATAATATGATTCCTTTTTGTTAAATCGCAAAATGCAACTCTGCTTGCAATTCATTTGCGTATTTTTGTACTAATTTGACATTGGTCAGTTTGACAGTTTTGACAATTCATATGCTGAATTGATTGAGAGGAATTGCTAAATGTGACCATTTTAGCCCCGCTGTGGGGTAGATACTAGATATATTATGTAGTGTCAATTTTTGTTGTTACTTGGTAATATTATACTTAGTACATAAAGTTTTATGATACGGGTCAATTCAGCAATTAGACTGCAATGCGACGAGGCGAGGCGAGGCGCGGCGCGGCATTTTGTATGGATTTGACAGATTTCAATTGCGCGAGGCGACATGCCAATCTGTCAATTCAGTAGAAATTTAGAAATGCATCTACGCGTCGCGTTGCGTTGCGCGTTGAATCAACCCTAATTAGGTAGAATTAATACGTGTAAGTGTTAATAAAGTGTTACACTATATCAGCGTTTCCCAAAGTACCCCTTGTGGGCGCTGAAGGTCTAAAGGGGGGCGGTGTGGAACTCAGAAAAAATGGCGGTGTTTTGGCTGGGCAGCTAATATTACAGACTAATTTGTAGCAAAAGCTCCTTAATTTAAATTAGGAAAAGAAAGTAGGTGAAACAATGGGGCCGCTAAAACATATTTTGTTCTCAAAGTGGGCAAAATAAGTTTGGAAACCCCTGCACTATTAGTATGACGCCCGCAACACCGTTGCGCTGAAATTTGTTTATCGCCCGGGAACCGTACATTTTTTCCGCTACAAAAACTGTCCTTTCTACATACCAAATCAGTCTAAAATCTAAATCGATTCAGCGAGGAGGAGGAGATGTACCAGGCAGATAGACAAACTGACAGAGTACAGATATACACTTTCTCGTGTATAATATTACTTAGTAGGTACTGGTAGGGCCATCCGTCCGGATTTCCCCGGATTTGTCCTAGTTTGAAGTCCGGAGACTGTCCGGCCGAGTTTTTGAAAAGTGTGTGTAAAATCCCGACACTTTTGTAGAGAGAAATTTGACTTTTTAGTCATGCATGATGCAGCAATAAACGAAAGATAAAAAACTCGTTAAACATAGTACACGGTTTCTTGCACGGAGTTTGTATTCTTGTTGGAAAAGCAAAAATTGGGGAAACGTAATCGTAAGTACTATTTAATAACGGACACGTCTAACGTCTTATTAATAATAAGACGTTAGACGTGTCCGGGAAATAACTACATTTCGGCCAAATGTTCGGGAATTTTGGCGTGCCTGACCGGCGACGGCAATTTAGGTGATGGCAACCCTCTGTACTGGTAACAGTGTTATAAGTTAATAAGTATATGTATTACGGATTTTATAAGAAATCTTTTGGGTCCTAGATATTTATGAAGTAGCTTTCCGGGTGGAGGTGAAGACTTCAGGATGGGACTGGGATGGCTGCCAGCGAGAGCTGAGAGAAGCCAAACTTCACGCCATTTTATTATTAATATAATGTAAAATATTCTATTATAACAAGGCAAACAAAGCAAATAATTACAGTGTCAACACACAATAAACTGTGACTAAACTACACAAACCAATAAACCAAACTCAACTGCTTCTCCTAAGGTGTTCCTCATGGCTTAATGTTTCCGGACACACGCCATAATCAATTAACCCCATGGCATGGTGACAACATGGGGTCTATATGGGTGCTTTATGGGGTACAACATGGGATAATGGGTGCCAAGCCGCAGCCAGCCGTGTTCGCACATCGTTACTGTTGGCAGACCAATTAATGGCGTACTATGCACGGTTATGACTGTTATGTAGTACTGAAACTATATAATGGAGTATCTAGGGTCTATAGTCAAGCTCTTAGTGTCTAAACACACTAGGCCGAAGTTACGCGGCGGAAATTCCATATGATTACGTCCGCAATGTCAAACGCATACAATATACGGACGGAAAACGACGGAATAGTGTGTCATTGGTAAATTTATACGTGGGAGAGCCATGCTTCGGCACGAATGGGCCGGCTCGACCAGAGAAATACCACGTTCTCACAGAAAACCGGTGTGAAACAGCGCTTGCGCTGTGTTTCGCTGAGTGAGTGAGTTTACCGGAGGCCCAATTCCCTTTCCTATCCTCCCCTATTCCTTTCCCTTCCCATCCCTACCCTCCCCTACTACCCTATTCCCTCTTAAAAGGCCGGCAACGCACCTGCAGCTCTTCTGATGCTGCGAGTGTTCATGGGCGACGGAAGTTGCTTTCCATCAGGTGACCCGTTTGCTCGTTTGCCCCCTTCATTCATAAAAATAAATAAATAATTAAAATACATTGCGGGCGTAATCATGCGGAATTTACGCCGCGTAACTTCGGCCTAGTGTGTTTAGACCATGACTTTGTTTTAGCTGCGTGGTTTAGACACAAGCACATATAAGAGCATTGCTGATTATATTGCTGTTTGTATTTAGGCGCTAGTGTGAATAATAGCAATGATTATAATTAATTTAAATTAAGTAATGATTATTATTCAAATTAATTATTAAATTCTAACTAACATTATAAAATTGTGTCTGCCTGTCTTTTACATCTTCACGTATATATACAGGGTGTAACAAAAATAAGTGATAATACTTAAGGGTGTGTACGTGTTCCTTGTAGGGAGCTCACTGTGAAAGTAGCAGCGCTGAAAGACCAATTTTTTTTTTCACTTTTGTATGGGGAAACTCGTGACGCTCGGGCCCTTGCCCATACAAAAGTGAAAAAAATTTTTCGTCTTTCAGCGCTGCTACTTTCACAGTGAAATCTCTACAAGGAACACGTACACACCCTACAGTATTATCACTTATTTTTGTTACACACTGTATAAACTGCTGAACCAATTAAGATGAAATTCGGTATGGACATGTTTTAATAGACTTTAAAACACTCTACCAACACAGTTGCGGGCGTCATCATGATTAAATATAGCCGAACATAAAAAGAAGAAATCAGCGAAGTCGGTTCAGCGGTTTGAGCGTGAAGAGCTAACTGACAGACAGACACACTTGCATTTAAAATATAAGAATGGATACGTAAGGCATTTTAAAGTTGCTCCTAAAAATCGTTTTTTTTTTATCGGGCTTTTGCCCACCGGCCACCACACACCACTGTATCTTCTGTGTCGCCAGGATCGACAGCGGTATCCAACCACGAAAACCCTTTAATATGATCTCAGGGAGCCCGAGGGACATGCTAAAACTGTCTTGGGACCCGCAACGAAATTAATCAGAAGAAAATAGGAGCAGTAGGAAGAAACTAAAAATCTCTTGGAGACATTTTAATAGTCCTCCACAAGAAAGCTTTCCTCATTTTCAGGAACATAATAAGATCTCAGAACTTACTACCTCATAACTTCCATTAAGAACTTAAAAGCACCCTAAAACAAACTTTAGTTAGTCTGCTTATGAAACACTACCTTAATGTTTCAGCCTTTCAGGCTGTCTAATGAATGTCTGGAGTACCTAATGTTATCTTAATGTCCTAGGTAGCCTAAATAATGTCTGAGTGCTTTAACGTCTTAAATTTATTAAGAGAATATTATGTAGACACTCCTGTAAGCATAAAATATTTTAGTTAAAAGGTTGATAACTCTGGGTTTCCACAAGGAAATATCAAATATAATTATTATGCTCTGGTTGTACATTATTCTGACTCTTAATAGTAGGTACTTATACAGAAAACTACACAAAGGACATAGGTTTAAAAGTTCTGGGGGGTGAGCCAAAATCTTTTCGTTTTCGCTTCGTTATAGAATCGCCGATGATAATGTATGGAATTGACATAAGCGTTCGTTAATATGACGTTGACGTTCGACTCGTCTTATGTCAATTCCATAGATTTTGATCGGCGATTCTATAATGAAGCGAAAACGACAAAGTTTCGGCTAAATGGTCAGTTCTGTTTTTTCTGTTCTCTTCCTAAATAACCAAAGGTTGAACTTATCTTTTTTATCTGCACATCGCATAGGGTGCAAATAAAAAAGATAAGTTCAACCTTTCATTTTTTATTTGCAACCTATGCGATTTTCCTATGACCTTTACGCCTCTTGGGCCTTGGCCCTATATTATTTACAGACCTTTACATAAACAAACACATTTTAATCTCCAAGATCATTAGGATGCAGCTGCAACAAATCCACGAAATCAGTCCGAAGTCATGCGAGCAAATTTGTATTACTTAAAACAACCGCAAACCGTCGAAAACGCGATTTTTCACACTCCAAAAACAAATATTATGTGGAATTTTTTACCCCAACCGCAGCCACTCGCAGCCGGCCGTCGGCAACTATTAATTCATATTAGTGTTCTATTTTAAAACCTTAAAAAATATGAAAGATACGCGCGCTCTTTTGAAATTCGAACGCCATATCTGGTGACATTTTATTTTTGGATAGAGAATTTAAAAAATGAAATTGATACTAAATTCTATTCTGGTGAAAGTATTTCTGTTGATCATTCATCAGTCATCACAATATTTTAATATTTATCTTGTATACTTTATGTTTGAATCTACCAGAATCTGATGGCAATTTTAGACACTCAGATTTTTCAAAAAATATCCTTGATCATTAGATAAATTTTTACATTTGCATGTGCCGCTATGAGAAAAAAAAGGATCAACATTTTTTATTCCAATTACCCCTTTATTGCTATTTTGATACTTTTTGCCATCACATTCTGGTAGACCTATAAGTTTCTTTGAGAAGTAATTAGTTAAATTACTTAAAGAAACTTCAGAAGTATATCAGTCTGAATGCAAACCGCATTGCAGTTTTAAACGTTCTCGGCGTTTAAAAACGAAACATTTTCAAAAATCGAATAAACAAAGAACTTGAAGGCAATAATTCAAACGTATCTCCCGTATTATGCAGATCGGAGGAGGAAGGGCCCAAAAGCGTGACTGGGAATCTATTGTGGACCTGAATAATGTTAAGTGTTTCGATCCGGACTCCTTACTCGCGAATAAATCCTAGACATGCGCCAGCGCCTAGTCAGCTTGGACTGTATTGGCATGTTAGATTTAATTGCTGGAAGAAAAGATTGAGAGAGGAGAGAGATAATTGATGAGAGATAACCAAAAATCCGTAAACACAGATATATATCAGTCAGTATTATCGATAAGGTCTGTTATAAATTATAATGCCTCAAGGAGAGTCATACATATTTTAATATTACAATAATAAGTTAGAAATTAACTAAAAAACTTGACTAAGGTCAATTTGCGCTAACCTGCGTTATTGCTAATTCAGTAAGAAAAATAACGCCTTCTCATAGAACGCGATAACACGATCTATACAAAAAAGTGCCTGTCTTTTATCTCTGACATACTCGTACTTGTTATGATTTATGAAGACTCAAAGTCCCGGGTACCTACAAACTTTTATTGCCTCAAAAGCTTCTCGCGCGACAAACATTTTAATACTTACTTGAACGAAGGTGATTGAATATCAAATATTTTATAATATTCTTGAATTTTAAACGTTTGTTACTCTCTCTGCAACTCGAGAACGGCTGGACCAATTTGGCTTATTTTAGTCTTGAAATATTTGTGGAAGTCCAGGTAAGGTTTATATTAGGAAAAAGTAAGGGTCATCTAATAAAAAAAAAATCATCCCGTGCCAATTCTCCCCAGCATGACAAGAGTGGAATCCCCCGATAGTATCGACAGGGACGAGGTCTGGGTTCTGTACTGGTAATTGTGTGCAGCCATCATGTTACACACCAATGTATGGAATTATATTGCTTTGTTTTCTCGAAATAATTATTTAATTTAAAAGATTTTACTGCCGCACGAGGCGAATATCAATTACTCAGCTAAGTATCATTAAATGAAAATATCGACATGTATTATCTGTCAAACTCTTCATTAAATTGAAGTTTATTCATCATCAAATGTCTCTAAGTGCGGCCGTCAAAGTGTCAGGATAAAATCTGAATCAAATTTGATAGATTCAACAGAAAAATTAGAAGTTAAAAATGTAAGGGATCTAAGTGCCTTGGCGGCTGGCGCTTCCTTCATTCTTAATTTTTTGTAATTTTGCCATCGAACTGGCATGGAATTTTGACTAAGCAATCAGGATATTTAGCCAAATTATTCGAGAGATTTGACAGCGAAATATTTTGTAATCAAAATTATGAGGGGGCCAAAAGTAGCTGCAAATGGTTCGTGTAATATTACATTGTGTCTTATTAGTTACTAGATGACGCCCGCAACTCCGTTGCGCCAAAACTCGTTTATCGCGCGGGAACCGTACATTTTCCGGGACAAAAAGTATCCTATGTCCTTTCCCGGGACTCAAAGTATCTCCATGGCAAATTTCAGCAAAACCGGTTCAGCCGTTTGGACGTGAAGAGGTAACAGACAGACAGACAGACGGACAGACAGACAGACACACTTTCGCATTTATAATATTAGTATGGAAGTATGGATTTAACACACGGTGCTGCTCGCCAGTTCTGTTATGACTTATGCTGGAACTTGGCTGGACACGCTACCGCGTGTCTAGATTTTATGACATCGCTTAGCCGCTTGCGATGTCTAATTCAAAACCCTGGATACGTTTTGTTTTTTAACTTGTCGTTGAAAATATCAAATACAACTAAACTAGCGTCCCAAAAACACTTTAAACATGGAAATGATGAAACTAGGCAAATTATGTCATACAAATTTTGTAATTTTATTATGAATACCGTGCTTGGTATTAAAGCATTTAGCTCCGTGATACCGTGCCTCAATTTGCCATTTGGGCTTTAGTGATACGACTTCTAACAAATAGCATCTTTTTTGGGGGAACATTGTTTTGACGATTTTATCAAATAAAAGTACAATATTAAGTTGAAAAATAATATGACATGACGGGGGAGAGGACGTGACGTTAACGTAACGACATGGATTACCGTGACAAAGCTATGGAACTTATGGTAGTATTATAATTTTATGTTGATAACAACATAGAGTTAGGACTCTATGAGAAATAGCGAAACAAAAATCAATACTTTGAAACACGCCTTTCTCGTTGTTCTAAAAGCGACTTACATGAGGCCGATCGATCCGATCGGACTGATCACAGACAGACAGATTGAAACATTTGGGCCAAAACTCAGAAAAACTAAAGGTTAACCCTTTAAACGCTGCGCTCTGAACTGCGAAAAAGCAATGAAATAGCGATAGAGCAAGATGCAAAATGACACATTTGCTGTTTAACTTTTGACGTGTGAAACAAAAGTTCTGTCAGTCACATTTTCGCAGTTTACCTACAATGTCATAAAGTTTCCCATCATTTTGATAAAACGTGTCCCGGTGCGAGTTACTTACGTCGTATCCTCTCGCCAGGTGAATTCCCTAACCGGTGGTAGGCACCAAGCAGGACATTCTGAAGTTGTTACTTACTTATTTTCATTAAAGCCTTAACGGCTGCTTGGAAAAAATTTACTTCGTTACTGGCTTACTGCTTTTCTAAATATCCCTAACTCTACATCTCTACAATAAGATAGTCAAATGTGTTAATTCGCTAATAGTCAGAGTCGTGACTGACAATAGTAAGAGAGGTATTACGCAATTACACAAGTCATTAACGCTGATTTATTGAACTGACAGATGCGTCGGTTGGAATTTGGTACTTGGTACGGAGTACAATCTGGGCGCACGGGAGTGCCCCCGCCAAGATGAGCCATGTATGTTTAATGTATATGGTTCCAGCTAAAAACAGTAGACATACCGTACTTAGGATAGACAGATTAAAGAACAGAAGATATATACAATAATTATTAATAGCAGTTTCATATTAGTACAACAATTGAAAATGTAACACAATAATATGTAGCCGTACCACAGAATAGAATATAATGGTACAAGCCGTACCTAGATGATTTAAGTCTTGGATCGTGGATGTATATTATGTTTATTTATCAGCGTTTCATTGTCACAAAACTTTCATTTAATAAGAGTTCTGTAATCATTGGATCCCGTACACAAAGGAGTGCAGCCGATAAAATCAATATATTTTTCAAATGGCTAAATATTTTTTAGGCAATCTTTTTTTTTGCTCGTCGTACCAAAAGATTAAGCAAGTTATTTGTACATGAATTTTGCTTTTGGAAGAATTTGCGACGTTTTAACTTTTAACCTATCAAATGTCTAGTTAGATATTACCTATACTTACTTAAATAGGTTAAAACTATAAAGATGAAAGTGAACGATTTTTTCTAAAGCTACAGAAATCTAGAAAGTAAATTCTTTGCTTTCTTAAAGTAAAATAAAAAAAAACTTTTTGGCGGCAAACATCTTGTCACGTCTGACGGAAACATAAAAAGCTGTAAGTTCAAATATTAATTACTAATACGAATCGGGCCTCGATCAAAGTAAATCAAAGGGATCGTCGTAAATCATTATCGATGATCTATACGTGATCATACTCCGTAATGTTGTGATGTGATACGTCGCCGGATTTTGATTTAATTGCTGTTATCCGCCATTTTGTTTTCATTGATGTTATCAACAAATAAAAACTTTATGCCGCCGCAATCCATGAGATTTAATTTTACTTAAGTACTTAACTTTAATTTAATTGACAGCTATTTTCTATCGAATTCCACATTGAAGTAAAATCAACTAATTAAATGTCTCTAAATATAGCTGCTACAATTTAAAACTTATAAAGTGCGCGTCCTAACTCCTACGTCCAATGACCAATCGTCTTATCAAAAATTTTTAATTTTAAATTACAATCAACTAAGTATCGGTTTCAGCACGCTACTGCACGGGACTTAAAGTTTCTCTATACCAAAATTTCATTAAAATCAGATCAGCAGTTGAGGCGTGCCGCGTGAATCGACATCGATCGATAGACAGATAATATTGACGTTTTAAATGTTGTGAGTATGTTGTGATATATTTTAATATTATGATTTAGGAGTTAGTATTTAGTATTTACCTACTATACATAATATATAATATAATATTGTTGTTAACCCATAAAAAGTCACATCAAAAAAACATTACACAATAACTCGCATGGGGTCACAATGACCGAATCTAAGATACGTAGTTGCCATTCGCTATGGGGTACGCGGGCGATGCCCTCCTCTCGAAATAGTTCACCTTGACCGCGTATCTGTTTAATGTTTGTGCTGCTCCTCACAGAGACTATCCTTAGATCCTTGTCTGGGTATATTGATATTGTTATTTGGAAACTACTGTATTGTGATTTGTTCATATATAGATACAGTCACAACATTAAGTTTAATAGACGTGAGTGGAAGAACCACACAACTAACATTTTATAACTTATGGATACTCATTTTACCCTTTTAATTTAAACAAATCTTGTAACTTATCTACTTCATCATCTGACTAATGTAACTGGCTAGACATAAAATCCAGTTTTTTTAACAATTTTTGCGGTAGTAAAGCCTCTATTTGTGCAAAACATCGGAAATATTTTAACTGTTACTTACCTAATTCCTCGACTCACATCTTCATTATTATTTTAAAGTCGATACTCGAGAAGTCCTTTGTACGTATAGATATTATAGCATATTTAAAATTTGAGCATAAGATCGCTTAATATCACAGCCACTGTGATTTTGGATTGGGAAGAATCTATGCTTAAGGGAGATCGCAGACGACAGACTTTGTGCGATCGAGTCTGCGGTGCCCATACAGTCGGCATGGCCGCGCGGTGCCGACTGTATGTGCGCCGCAGACTCGATCGCACTGTGGCGGTACCCACAATTCGCCTAACATTCCTGCATCGCGCTATCAAAGTTTTCTGAGCGCGTCGGTATATATACGACAACTGAAATGTATCACGTGGGCTTCGGCCTGACCGAGCATAACACCTCGCTCGGTCGGAAGATCTTCCTTTGGCCGCCATGCACATATCCCACAGCACAAAAAGTCTGTCGTCTGCGATCTCCCTAATGTCAACTCAGAAACTACATAATATTATTTCTTATTTCACATGTAAAACCTTTTACCATTACACATTACAAACTGCAGTTAAAAAAAAGTTTCTATTGAAGTCCTCTTAAATATTTATCAAAATATTTTAATATCGTTAAGTACCGTATAAGATCAAATTGAAGAACAACAAGTTTCTCTTGTCACATGTGGATTATACCTACCCACTACAAATTACCTACCAGCAAGTGTGGGGCATTTCGCGAGCAAGTCTGATCTCGCTCCCGCACGTGGGCCTCTTCCCACGGTCCGCGGGGGTCCCCAATCCGGACCTCCACTCACTGTTTTTTACAGCGTCTGTTTTAGGGTTAACCGCCTGACCGTAAGAATTACAGATTGTTTACGGAGATTCTATGAGAGTCCTTTTGTTGTTGGTATAAGAGTTCTGTTAGAACTTAGAAGTAAAGTAACCCTAAACGATAGTGTATTAACTTATAATCAAACTATCATTGTCATCGTCACCGTCATGATTAGTATTATCAGTTTAGTTTGCATCTGTTGCCTACTGTATCCTCTACATCGGTGATTACAAAACTAGGTTTGTCGTCCTCATGGTTCCATCGAAATAATATGTTTAAACTTGATCAATTTACTTTAATTAGAATAAATGAAAAGAAAATACTATCAGAGAAGTTGATTCCTAGGCAGATGGGCGATGGCCGATGGCGGACCTAAATAATTTGGTCGCGAGTCGAACCCATCCGATGAATATGACGTAGATCCATCAACAGCCCTAGAATCAATTTCCTCGATGGTATAAATATATTATTATGATTTACCGAAAATATGGTACTTATACAAATCGCACAACTTATGTACATCTTTGGTATAGAGATACCATGAGATTTGAGAAGGATGCCATGAGTTGTTTAGCCTAGGGAAAAATACATTTCAGTCTGGGTGATTTGAACTGAAACGCAGGCAAATATAACAGTTACACTCACTCCACTCGGGCTAATTTGTCGCTAGCGGTCATTGACACCCTGTCAAAAACTTGTCATTTTCCATATGAACCGCGATTGACAATGAAGTATCAGATATTGTCAATGGCGGTTTATATGGAAAATGACAAGTTTTTGACAGGGTGTCAATGACCGCTAGCGACAAGTTAGCCCGAGTGGAGTTATAGTAACAAAGTTGCACTGATATAATGTATTTATTGTAATTTGTGTAATATTTATGATAAATTATATCACAAATCTCAGTGCCATAACACTAAGGTATGAATCAGCATTTGTGAGATGAAAGTGAGTGTATCTGGATCGAGCATCATTGATCATACCATTCTTGTTACTCGAATTCAGTTTAAGAGTGGAGGAATATGCTGCATATACTTTTCAAGGAGCTCAATACTGTCAACTATGCTACCAATTTATATGCCACATTAACTTAGTAAAACGAGCAAGAAAGAAAAGGAGGCACATTTACTTAATTTACTTGATTTTCAGTTTTTCCTTTTTTTTGGATTTTTGGCCGGAAAACCGAATTATGGCAAACTTACATTATTCATTTCCAATGATCCAAACTAATAATTAATAATGTAAATGGGTACTGGAATGCAATTCAGTGCATTCCAGTTCATTTCAGTACCCGTTACATTAATTTTCAAATAACCTCAAAAAATCCCGGGAAATTCTATATCTTCTTCCTCTTCTTTTTTATTTTCGCCGTTTCAGTGATTTGCCACTATCGGAGTTGATACTTGAAAAAGCCCTTTCTAATTCCCGGCATTCCTGTCGATCGTCCTTGTTTCGATCTATCTTTGGCGAAGGATTTGTGGCGGGAACACGTTCGAAGTTTAATGTCTGGAAATTTCGAGAGTGGTCCTTATGATGTGGGAATAGAGGTCTTGTGAGAGGTAAATTGAATTTGGATTGACCATAGAATGTCTTACAATGTTAGCGCGATGTATTTAAACTTATCTGGAATTTTTGTTAACAACTGCATGTGATTTTGTTAGAGGATTAATCTTGCTTGTATTATTTACTTACTAGCTATTTGACCGAACTTTGCTCGGTATTCGATAAAACACGAATAAAATGTCATTTTCTAAAAATGATTCCTAGCTAGATTGATTTATCGCCACCGAAAATCTCAGAATCGGCTCCAACGATTTTCATGAAATTTAGTAGGTTTCGGGAGCGATAAATCGATCTAGCTAGGAATCATTTTTAGAAAATGTCTTATTATTCGTGTTTTATCGATAATCGATAAACTGAAAAATATGACTCTTCCTGACATCTATTGGCGAATAATAATACTATTGTGTGAGCAACTAATTGCTTTAAGGACACAACAGCTAAAGCCATTCCAGCAGATGGCGTTGTTAAGTAACACGAAGTCAATGAGTGTTGCTATACCGAGCAAAGCTCGGTCATCCAGGTACTATAATTATATACTTAAATACAAGAATTGCTCGTTTAAAGATATAAGATCAAGCAACAGTAGTTTGTTTGTTTTGCAATCAAAATTTTACATAATTTGGGTAAGAATTTAGAGTAATTTTTAATTTTCTTAGTCTGACTATAACTCGCGAACGGCTGAACCGATTGGGCTAATGTTAGTCTCGAAATAATCTTGGAAGTCCAGGAAAGGTTTATAAGTGACACAAAGTTTACCCGGACATCTTGTAGTAAGTAGTGCAGTACCTAAATAATTGTAGGTACCATCCATACGCTAATTGTAAAATTAAGCTAACTGTAAAATGTGTACTTAAATTATGTAAGTTAAGTAAACTGTATACCTTAGTTAAATTTGAAAACACAATTTATTTAGTAACAGTACAGAAAAGAAGCTTATAAAGTTCACATCTATGAATGGGAGAATTAGCCAATTTTTTGACAGCGATCAGGGTTGCCACAATACGCTAAATTGCTCGTGGCCTCAACCCAATTGAGTCGTTTGTGACGTTGTGACGATGTGACGGACGGCATGGGAAATGTCAGATAGGGCTACCACATAAAAAAGGTTTAAATACTTTTTCCCTTAATTCTTTCGGGCCGGGCTGGCTAACGGTGGCAGGTGCGGGAAAATGGAAGACCCTGGGGGAGGCCTTTGCCCAGTAATGGCTGTCCCATTACTGGTGCTAACTAAAAAAAATCTTTCGTATAGTATAATAGAAATGTAGGATCAAATTATTCAGATTGCCATTTGCATCGTGGCGCATAGATGCAATGCAATGCATTTTGAATGAGCCATTCTAATTTCCGGCCGGCAACACCGAGTGTGAACCAATCAGTGAGGCCCATTCACTGCAGGACTGCCGTGCAGTCCTGCCGTGAATGGGCCCTTATAGATACTATTAGACAATGCTTACACGGCCAGTCTGAGATCAGCTGAGTCCCATAGAGACAAGAGTTGAACAAAATATGATAAAGTCAATATTTTTTGCAAAATATAGGTAGTAGTCCTAATGTCGTTGAAACTAAGGTCGAATTTCGACCATTGGGCGATCTTTAGTTCTAATAATACTTTAATAATATACTGTTAGAAAAGGTAAACGTTTTTATTAGGATCATTTTTATTTTCTGCGCGTTGACAGCCCTACGCGCCGATTAATAAAATGTAAACGAACTGGAAAGAGTTTTTGACACTATAATGCCTGTGATTTTGATTGTGCCAGTCATAAAATCACGAGAAAATACTCGAAAGTGGACCACATGTACCGAATTAGTCGTATGTTCATTGTCTGCTACTTATGTATTGTGTATGTATGTTGTAAGTAAATAATAACGTTATTCTTGAATACAAAATACATAGTCTAATAGCTCTATCAGAGCCTCCAGTAGACCTCGTACAATTAGGGTTTATAAGATAAGACATCTGTTTGACAGGACATTTCATATTAAGATATTGCTACATAGGTTCACCTCGTGGGAAGGTGGTTGGTGGGTAAGTGTCGGAAAATTATTGTTGACAGTTTTTTTTAAACAAGAGTATACTGTCCACCAGGCGGCGCTTCGTGTAAGTCGGTCCTTCCCCTAGCAGCAAACAAAATGTCAAATACCATCATTGCCAAAGGCACATCTTATATATAAAATTCTCGTCTCACAATGTTAGGCCGCGTACTCCTCCGAAACGGCTTTACTGATTTTAACCAAATTTTATATGCATATACAGTGGGTCGGAGAATCGGCTACTGGGTACTTTTTATATTGATAAGTGCATTTGTTGAATCAATAATAGCAAATTATTATAACTCGAGACTGACGACGACCATTGTTTGTGCGACGGGATAGCGATGGACGTTGCCATGGTGACATACTTATTTAGTCACTTCAATAAAATAATTATATATAATATATAATGATTTCATAAACGATGGCACACCTTGGGAGTAGGATGGCTTCTTGCAAGGCTACTTCTTCATTATTATAGGACTTACAATTATGTATGTGGATATTGTATATAATATTTAGTTACAAAATTGTAAACTTTATTTTAAAAGATTAATTTTACGCTGGTTCTTCTCGCCGGGTTAGTTCCCGAACCGAATAGGCATCATGTAGGACATTCTGAAAACATTTATTTTAAATTTATTCAGAAATAAAACAATTTTGATTTGATTTTGATTTGATTAATACGGGCGAAATACTTTATATGGCAAAGAAACGTTAGCCGGGACAGCTAGTTCTTATCTAAAAATCATGAAACTTGTTGACGTACTTTATGGAGTTCCTTATAAGTTATAACATCGTTATGTTGCGGGGGTATTTCGATAATAAAACTTTCTAGCACCAACTAGGTAAATCTTCTAGCGATTCTCAAGAAACGGGAGTCAGAGGGTCAAAGCTCTGAAAAGATCTCTCTCGTTGTGAGATAAACCTTTAACCAAGGAAGTAAATTGTGTAAAAGAAACAATCAATCGTTATTGAGAATTATTGATTGTTGTAACAGTGTTGTTAACTCAATTAGTTTATTTCGTTGGTAGAGTTGCTTGATCGATTTGATTAGCCTTTTGGCTTTTAGAAACGATGCAGTACGACGAACATGGGCGTACCCCCCCCCCCTGGCACCAGAACCTGGGTAATTTGCCCCCCCCCTGGCCCAGAACCTGGGTACGCCCATGACGACGAATATATTCAATGGTTAAAGATTCGTTTGCATTTTCATACTCTAAAGTTAATTTGCTTTTTTAATTTTGAACCCAATTTAACTCACAATAGCAAATTACCAGTAACAAGTGAATGCGATGCCTAATCAACCACATAATTGGCTCGTAACAAAAGTTATTGTCAAACAAACACGACAATGGAGTTGACAATTTCTTCCACCAGTGACCACCGTGTGAACGGCCATTTTGTTGGTCCATTGTGCCAACAGGGATCATACTGGTTTATCAGCTGGATCCTTACTGATAAAGTGTCTGTCTGTCAGTTTTAGGGTCCAGTAGCTGAAGGCTAAAAACGGGACCCTATTACTAAGACTTCGATGTCTGTCCGTCTGTCTGTCTGTCTCCAGGCTGTTTGTATCTCAAGACCGGCTACAGCTAGACATCTGAAATTTTCCCAGATTGTGTATTTATGTTGCCGCTATAACTATTCCACCGATATATACTGAAAACAAACAAAATTAATTTATAATGGCACGGGACCTATCGTGCGCGAGTCACACTCGCACTTGGCTGATTTTTTAATTTTTTACGTTTAAACGTTTGAACCGATTCAGATGGGAATGGGAATATCTTACGAGACGTGTAAAGGATTTGGCTACTTTAGTGTTAAAATCTTAGATAAATGAATCATTTATTTAAGGTTAAAATATTTGTGGAAGTCCGTCCAGGATAGTTTTATAGAAAGAAGTTATGTGAAGTCTACCGGGTCATCTAGTATTAGGTATTCAGAATAGCAAGTACTACACTTAATTTAGTTAATGATCAGGGTCCGTACCACGATACTGTTTTGAGACTCAAACATCGAAAGAGAATGCTGCGTCGTGCTCTAACAACGTAATTTCACGTTTGTTAGAGTAGGACGCGGCATTTTCTTTTAATTGTTTGAGTCTCAGAACAGTTTCGTGGTACGGCCCCAGGGTCGAGATTCTCGTAATGGCGGCTCTCGACATAGGCGAACGCGTTGGCCAACGCGTCTGCAGACGCGTTGGCCCAATGTGTAGAACGGGCGTTCGCGCGTTGGCCAACGTCTAAATACCTACGGCCAACGCGCGAACGCCCGTTCTACACATTGGGCCAACGCGTCTGCAGACGCGTTGGCCAACGCGTTCGCCTATGTCGAGAGCCGGCATAACTTGCTTGTAATGGCTTTTAGCGCTTCGATCAAGTTACGACTTATGGCGGCTCTCGACATAGGCGAACGCGTTGGCCAACGCGTCTGCAGACGCGTTGGCCCAATGTGTAGAACGGGCGTTCGCGCGTTGGCCAACGTCTAAATACCTACGGCCAACGCGCGAACGCCCGTTCTACACATTGGGCCAACGCGTCTGCAGACGCGTTGGCCAACGCGTTCGCCTATGTCGAGAGCCGCCATGACGAAGATCCTATTTTATGCTGTAGCGCCTTCCAAATATTATACGGCAACACAACATCATTTGATACGAATTTTTTATTAGGAGAAATATTATAATCTGTTATAAATATTTATTAAGTAGGTACTTATTTAGTGTACTTCAAATATTTTCTAAGTATTGCCTAGAGTCTCAAGACAAGTCACTTATAATTTTATTATTTATCCCGTTCGCGTTATTATGAAAAGCGTTTAAATCAATTATTATGAAGGATAGGAAAACTACGTGTTTTAAATAATTATAATTAAACCTACGAAGTTAATTAAAGACTTGAATTGACTTTGTAGAAGAACTATAGTTCCTATATCAATTTTCCTTTTAGTCTCATTTTGCTCATCTATTAACTGCCGCACTTAAAGTAGAATATTAATAACTTAATTGTAATTTCATGAAAGAGACAACTGTAGAAAATCAACGATTCGTTGTCCCCTGATTCCTTCTCCAAAACTTAACCGATTTAAGTATTTTATTTCATTTAAGATTAAAGAAAGGCTTGAACTGTGTTCCTAAGTTTCTTTTTTTTGTATAATCTAGCCAAAAGTTTTCTGGATGTTTGAACACAGCGGAAAATCTGGCCATTTTTTTGGGTTTTTGAACGTTCATATTATCTTATTTAATAATTAAATTATGAAAAAAAAACATAGGGACATTGTATTAGTGGCCGTAGATATTCAGGAAAAAAATTATAACTCTACTAGCATTATCCAGGGAGGGGAAACAGGGGACAACGTTTGTATGGAAAAAAGGAGTACTCGGGCTATTGGACCCAAAAAAATTGGACCCATTGGGTCCAATGACTAGATATGAATTTTAACATATTTTCATCTAGCGATTGGACCCACTTTTATGATCCACTGTTTTCTGGCAAGAAATTTTGAATTTTGGCACAAAAATAATCAGTTTTAAATAATACGTGGGAGAACCATGCTTCGGTACGAATGGGCCAGCTCGACCGGAGAACCACCACGTTCTCACAGAAAACCGGCGTGAAACAGCGCTTGCGATGTGTTTCGCCGAGTGAGTGACTTTACCGGAGGCCCAATCCCCTACCCTATTCCTTTCCGTAGGGCCTCCGGTAAAGGGAGGGTAGCCTCCCCTATTACCCTATTCCCTCTTAAAAGGCTGGCAACGCACTTGCAGCTCTTCTGATGCTGCGAGTGTCCATGGGCAACGGAAGTTGCTTTCCATCAGGTGACCCGTTGGCTCGTTTGCCCTTTTATTTCCTTAAAAAAACATATTATTTTGTATATTTAAAACTTAGAACACTCTCATTAACTTATATTATAATTATTTTAACTATTTATATTATAATTATATTAACTATTAAGTACCTAAATCTACTGCGTCGAATTACGTTTTAAAAAAATATCTTTAATATTATAATATAAACGCCTCCGTGGTCAGTGGTCTAGAGCTCGGCTCTTGACTCGGAGGTCGTGGGTTCGATTCCCGCGTTGGAAACATGTTATTTCCAAGTTTGGTTAGGACAATGCAGGCTGATCACCTGATTGTCTGACAAGTAAGATGATCCATGCGTCGGATGGGTATGTAAAAAGTCGGTCCTGCGCCTGATCTCTCGCCAGTCGTGTCGGTATTTCGTCCCACTGGGTTATGAGAGTAAAGGAATAGAGAGTGCTCTTGTGTACTGCGCACACACCTGGGCACTTTAAAATTACTCCTGCGTACCTGGCCTGGTTTCAATGAAACCGGCCACCGTCACCGAAACCGGTGTGGGGAGTATTATTAATATTAAAAATACATATTTAGATAAAACCTGTCATTTTATTTGATAGAAAAAAAATTTACCTACTTTAGTTTTATTTCAATGTTTTTAAACAAAAGAAGTACGAAGAATCTTATGTTATTAGTTTTAAAAAACTTACTTTATATTAATATTATTGGCCAAATATTGATATTTTATTTTCCATTATTTTTACTAATTGTTTGAAGTTTTAATTTGTCTTGAGCCTTGACCAATCTCAATAAATATTTTCATACGAAGTAATTATTTTGTTTTTTATTCTAATCTACAACTTTTTTGCTGGCCCTACGGACATAAGCCTGAAAGTCATAAAAAATAATTACTTGGGTCCAATCGCTAGATGAAAAAATGAAAAAAATTCATATCTAGTCATTGGACCCACTGGGTCCAATTTTTATGGGTCCAATAGTCCGAGTACTCAAAAATAGGGCGGTGTGGACTTTTCTTAAGCTTCAGCAGTTTTACAAGACGTTATCCACGTGCAAACGACAGAAACGTTCACAAAATGAATATGTGTGTTTCTAACACAAAAACAATGTGGTAAACCACAGAGCAATTGCTTGTAACTCCAAACTATCGAGCTATGTCAAGGATGGACTCAGACATTGTAAAGTCAGTTCTATCACAACCCCCCAAGGTCTATTTTCTTGTTTTCATCTTCTTGGATTATTTAGGAGCATCCGATTGCACGCGTGTTCCTTCAATTATTGAAATGGTTATTGCTAACGATAATGTGTGATGTTGTATTTGCAAACAAAATGTAAATGTCAATCTAAGATGTCGCCTACAATTCGTATAAATTATTATACTGAATTTAATTGCTATTGCTTCCAAAAGTTTTAAATAGAATGTGACATTAATCTAGGCTTTCTATAAGGTCTATTTTCTTAAAATTTGTCCAAGTAAATCCTACCAAAAACACTGAATAAGACTTTGCAGAAAGATTTGGTACCTCTTGTAGTTTCATTAAAAAATACTATATCGAAACCTTATCGAATTTAGATAAAAAGCAGAGTCAGAGTTACTGGTTATTGTTACTTTTAAACACTTGTTTATTGAAGTACAATACAAGACAAAAAGTAACAGGAGAAATAAAATTAATGGTCAGTAAAAACCATAAGCAAACATTTTGTGCCTATTATTATAGCACACACGGATGTTTCATTTAAACAAACAGCGTTATATATTTGAACAAAATAGCAAAAAGCCATGTTAAATGAAGTGTGAAGTATGTAAATGAAGTAATCATTACTATTTACTGTCTTAACGTGAATTTACGGCGTTCCACAGGGAAACGTCTTAAGCCCGGAGCCTTATTAAATAAACAACATTACTCTAACTTGACATCCATACTTAATTTTACTTTTTTAATTTATTACTTAATTTATAAATGGGAAAGTGTGTCTGTCTGTTATATTATCTTCACGCCCAAACCGATAAATCGATTTTGCTAAATATGGTAGGGGGCATGGGGATTTTTTAAGTTTCGGGAAATGACATAGAATACTTTTATACTTAAGAGTCCCCAGGAAAGGATAATTTTTTCAAAGCAAAACCACTTGTGAAATGAATCTATTATTTTTTAGTTTCGACGACGAATTTTACTTTGCATTCTTTTTATTTTGCAATAATAAATCGTTAAAAATACATTTAATAGTAAACAGTGTTTACTAGACTAGTGGAAATGCAACACATAAACATTCAAAGAACAAGATTTAGTAGACTAATGGTACCGATCAGTAAATCCTTGAAGTGCTGGTTAATTACAACTTCAAATTAAGTAACCGCACGTCGAAGGAAAGGAAATAACATTCGTGGACTTCACGCGCTCAGTGGCGCTACTGTGTTATATTTGATAATTTAATATTCACAAATCGAAGATGATTTACAAATTGTTTATATTTTCCATCTGTGTCAACTTTCACGGCACACTGCAGTTGATACCTTTGCGTAAGTGTTTTTGCTATAAAAAATAGAGCGTTCTAAATTTAAAATTTCGAATTTATTTACATTTTTTTATAAATTTTCAAATCGGCTAATTAAAATACCGTTGTGAAATTTATATTAATAATGGTATTCTATTAATATTTATGAATATTGTTATGCCGGCTTTTCGCAGCATGTCCTACTTTTGTTTGATTGCTGACAGATATGTCCAAAGAAAATTGTGTGAAGGGTAGCCGGTATAAATAATAACAGTAATTTTCTTCATACCAATTTAGTTATTTTATATTTCTGTGTTTCTACCTTTTGTAGTATGCACCGGCTTTTTTCTGAATTATATTTTTTGTAATTATTCTTTTGGTCCAAAAGATGTACTTACTTATTAGTTTTAAGCTCAATACATTTTTCTTAGTTGGTCATTATTTTACTAAAAGGTATTTTTATTACTTTTCTACCTTTCCTTACTTCACTACGGTTGTAGTAAGTACTTGATCAGTGATCACAGGTCACTCAACTACTAATATAAATAAATATTTTACAATTTAAAAAAGTACATAGAGTTGTTTGGGGTAGGTGCCTAATGCCTATCTCAAAAACCTTTTATTTTTATTTTATAAGCACTGAATTACTACTAGTTGTTACGTTACAAGTGAATATTAGTTTCGTAAGGGCCAACGATTTAGGTTAGATTTGTACGGATTAGGGCACAGCTATGGGCAAACGTTTATGTAATACTATTGCATACTCTATCTATTCAATGTAAGCAAATATTTCATAGATAAATTCTGTGTAAGTATATTTGATAGAAAAAATCACAAAATTATGTGATTAATGTCAATGTGTAAATGGCCCCAAACAATATAGAGGCCCCAATTTTTTGCCACGTTTTTTGACTCGATAAAAATATACAATTATATACTTACTGTTTACAGTAAGTATAATAAAATTGTTTATTTTTATCGAGTTTTCTCTCTTATTTCTAAACTCAAACTTTATTTATTCCATTCAAAATTGGAATTGTAGAATTTATAGTTACACTTTTTAACATACAACAACTCTAGCTCCAACTCTAGACTCTAGAGACTTCTTTAAGTCCAGGAAAAGATCCGGTGTAAAAATGTAGTGCGTTGTGCGAGGCCATTCATCTAAAAATATGGAAAATTAAAAAAACAATTATAACTTTTGCAGCCGAGCGGACCTTACAAAAAAAACATTTAAAGGTCTTTTTCAGTGGATTCAAAATTAAAAAAAAACTTTTTTTCAGCTGACTTCATCCATCCGTGCGCGGAGTTAACCGACGAGTGCTTCACCAAGGCGACGGTGGATGCTCTCCCTGGCGTCGTCAAAGGTATCCCCGAAGCCGGTATCCCCACCCTAGACCCGTTATACCTGGAGAAGAACATCACCATCGACCTGCCAGGGAATGTGAAGCTTACCTTCCACAATGGCAAACTCTCGGGCCTGGGCGGCTGCGTGCCGGATAAGGTTTCGTAAGTGACTTTTTTTCTATAAAATCCGTGTCGGAGTTGTCTAGATCTTCTATCTATAAATAAAGTCGCTTTTTTTCCCTCATGTCCTTTTGTTCCCTTTAATCTTTAAAACCACGCAACGGATTTTGATGATTCTTACAGTGTTAGATAGCCCATTTATCGAAGAAAGCTATAGGCTATATTTTATTACGCTAAGACTAATAGGAGCGAAGAAATGGAGGAAAATGTGGAAAAAACGAGGAAAATTATTTGAAAGGGCTAACTTGAACGCGCTTATCTCAGGAAATACTGTTCCGATTTGAAAAATTCTTTCAGTGTTAGCTAGCCCATTTATTGAGAAAGGCTATAGGCTATATTTTATCACACTAAGACTAATAGGAGAATGTGGAAAAAACGGGGGAAATTATTTGAAAGGGCTTATCTCGCGAACTACTGGAGCGATTTTTAAGTTATTTGGCACAGATAAGAAGTAGACTATGTAGAGGATCATAAGCTATCGATTTTAATATTTTTTTTTTAGTGGCTATATATTTTATACCCGTGCGACGCCAGGGCTGGTTGCTAGTATTTTAAAGGAGTGAGCACACTGAGACGAGCCGTGCCGGGGCTCATCGCAAAAATCCGTCTCCATACCATTTGCGTGGAAGCGGAAATCCGCTGCGCCCCGACACAGTGTGCGATACGCGCATCCGCTTCCACCCAAATTGTATGGAGGCGGATTTTTGCGATGAGCCCCGGCACGCTGAGCCCCGGCACGGCCCGTCTCAGTGTGCTCACTCCTTATAAGTAAACCATAAACAATACCGTAATTATAAGAAGAAATCTATAAAATCCGTATTCCGTAGTAGTTTAGACCTCACAGTTAGTTATTTTTTAAGTAATTTGAATGTTCTTTACAAGGTCACAGTATCTTTGAGGATTAAATTATTTTTGACCCCAAAAGTCCGTCTGATATTAGTTATGGCTTTTTTAAGCAAGAATCAAGACATATCTCGTCAAAATGTAAAATACTTACTTAACTAATTAATAATAATTAATGTATATAATGAATAATTATTTACATTATTATTAACTATTGAGTTAGTCTTATATAAAATTGCCGCAGAATTCGGGTTTAGATAGACAAAACAAAAGATTATTTAAAAAAACAGTTTCAGTCCGAAATTGAGATTCAGTAAGGGCACTTGATGTTAAGCGCATAATTTCTTTAGAGATAGCGGGCTGGGTCAAGTGATCTCGTGAAGCCCTGAGCTGGCATATAAATATCACCGAGTGGGCTAATCTCTGGAGACTAGAGTTTGTCAGCAAATTTTGGCTAGTACTTAAGAGAAAAGTTTAGTCGCTTTTTAATAATAATTTGTAACAAATATAAGTACAATTAACAATTCCAAACGAATTCACTGGAAGACTTTGGCAGTATCGGTGACACTTGATGTAAAAATCTTCATTAAATTCAAGCACAGAATATATATTACTACGAGGGCTGCTATTTATGTATCCGGAATTAAAAAAAGAAACAAACATATATCATTTAATATGGTTTTATTGCTTTTCAAAATATTCGCCGCGATGATCGACACACTTTTGCATACGCTGGAACCAATTTTCATAGCACTTTTTCCATTCTGATTGAGGTATCTCCAAAACGTGCATTTTGAACGCATCAACAGCCTCTTCGCGGCTCGAAAAACGTTGACCACGTAATTTGTTCTTCGCGTATGGAAATAAAAAGAAATCGTTAGGTGCCAAATCAGGGCTGTACGGCGGATGACCAGTCAATTCGATCTTTTGACCCTCCAAAAACTGAGTTGTTTCAGCTGAGGTGTGACAGCTAGCATTGTCGTGATGTAATATGATTCTGCGTTGTCGGTTGTCCTTTCTTATTTCTTCAAACACTTCTGGTAAACAAATGGTCGTATACCATTCAGAATTAACCGTTTTACGATTCTCTAATGGCACTGTAGCCACATGCCCATTAATTCCAAAAAAACAGGCGACCATTTGCTTCAAAGTACTTTTTGCACGAGTAACTTTTGTTGGTTTCGGCTCATCTTGGAACACCCACACCGTTGACTGTTGTTTAGTTTCGAGGTCATATGCATAGATCCAAGATTCATCACCTGTGTAGATATTATAAACGGCTTTTGACGTACCACGGTTGTATTTTTTTATCATTTTTTTGCACCAATCGACACGAGCCCGTTTTTGATCGAGTGTCAAGTTGTGCGGAATCCAACGCGAACATATTTTTTTTACAGCCAAATGTTCGTGTAATATCTTATGTATGCTCGTCATACTTATGCCTAAGGACGCCTCTATTTCGCGATATGTAACATGACGATCACGCATTATTAGTTCCCGCACAGCATCTATATTTTGTGGGACAACAGCTGTTTTTGGGCGACCTTCTTTATTTTCATCCGTGAGCATAGACCGCCCAAGATTAAACTCACTGTACCAGTGATAAACAGTGGTTTTTGATGGTGCTTCATCTCCAAAAGTTGCGGTGAGTTGAATAAAGCACTGTTGTTGATTTAGCCCACGCCGAAAATCGTAGTAAATCATTGCACGAAAATGTTCACGCGTTAAATCCATGGCAAACGAAGACACGCAATTTTCAAAATGACGCCACAGTGGAAAAATAATTGACAGTCACATGAAACAAAATGTATTCTTCAACCAAAGAGTTCTATTTTCAAATGTTGTAATTACTTTTTAAATATTGTTCTTGTAAGTGGCCAGTTCCGGATACATAAAAAGCAGCCCTCGTAGTACCAAATTCAAGTTAAGTAATCATTTGAGTAATCATTAAAGTAGCGTAAGTAAGTATCTGGCTCTTAAAATGTTATATAAAGGGCCTGTTTCACCACTTCCTGATGAGGTTCCGGATAGGCTATCCACAATTTATTTGCTCCATAACTCTATCTGTCAAGTTGAGTTGTAACTTGTAGATAGCCTATCCGACACTTATAAGGAAGTGATAAAACAGGCCGTTTAGGAGACTTGCGTTTTACGGTACTTATAAGCACAAGAAGGAACATAATTTCTTTGTGAAATACCCCAAAAAATGTCCGTAAAATTAAAAAAAGTCACTCTTTAGTCCATGGGCGTACCCAGATTCTGGGCCAGGGGTGGCAAATTACCCAGGTTCGGGGCCAGGGGGGGGGGGCAAATTACGCAGATTCTGGGCCGGGGGGGGGGCAAATCAGATTTTTTATAAGCTATGTGTTTATAAAGAATAAAAAATTTATAATTTTTAGTTGTATTGCAAACAAATGGCAAAAAAACGTTATTTTTATAGATGAGAGTACTAGATAATATACTTAGTAGGGACGTCAACATGATCCAGGGGGGGGCAGCTGCCCCCTCCTGCCCCCCCCCCCCCCCCCCCCCCTCGGTACGCCCATGCTTTAGTCTTTTAGCGCAGCTTAGGGCCACCGCACATTTGAGACGTGACAGTTTTTAGACAATCTTGTTTCGCATAGACGAGTCAGCTTTACGATTAAAGTGAAACAGTTGTGTCTACCACGCGGCGCATACCAAGACGAAACTGTTTTGTCTACGACGACGCAACGCATACAATTGTATATTCATCAGGTAGAGAACGCTCGGATCAGACAGTAGGTATACCGATGAGGTCGTGTCTCTAATGTGCTCTCTCTCTTATTTGAACAGTAAACTCTGCATTTTTTTCATAATATACAACCTCTTTACGCTGTACTGTACGTATTTTCACAAATTTTCGCTACACAGTACACCCTGTATAGAAGGTGTAATTTGTAATAATACTGTAAGATGTGTATGTGTCCCTTATATAGTTCACTGTGAAAGTAGTAGCTCTGAAAGAGCATTTTTTGTTATTTGTATGGGCAAGCGACCCTGCGTCATGAATTTTTCCAGAGAAAGGTGAAAATAAAAGTTATTCTTTCAACGCTGCTACTTTCACAATGAACTCTACAGGGTGTAACAAAAATAAGTGATAATAATCTAGGGGGCTTACGTGTTCCTTGTTCACTGTGAAAGTAGCAGCGCTGAAAGACCTAAATTTTTTTCACTTTCGTATGGGGAAACTCGTGACGCTCGGGCCCTTGCCCATACAAAAGTGAAAAAAAAATCGTCTTTCAGAGCTGCTACTTTCACAGTGGACTCTCTACAAGGAACACGTAAGCCCCCTAGATTATTATCACTTATTTTTGTTACACCCTGTAGAGTTCATTGTGAAAGTAGCAGCGTTGAAAGAATAACTTTTATTTTCACAGTGAACTCTCTACAAGGAACACGTACACACTTACTACTTAGTTTTGTAACATTCTGTTTATCTGAAACGAAACATAGCTAATATAAATCATAATTATTCATTGTTTATTTTTTAAGGCTTATCACGCTAAGGGCATATTCGTTTTCCTCTAATCCACAATAATTATACCAGTAAGTAAATAATTGTTGAGCTGATGTTGACAATACCATAATTTTTCTTTACCAAGAACAATATTGTCGTCATCGTGACTAGGAAAAGTTTAAAGTTATTTACAAGACTCTACCTATATTTATGTAGTGTTTTTTTAAGTTCATGCATGCTAATATTACTTATTAGGTTAATTTTTACAGCCTTTATCACATACTAGCTTTTGCCCGCGGCTTCTCTCGCCTTAGGGGTGGAATTTATCAAAACTTTCTTAGCGGATGCCTGTACGTCATAACATCTACCTGCATGCCAAATTTCAGCCCGATCCGTCCAGTGGTTTAGGCTGTGCGTTGATAGATCACTATGTCAGTCAGTCAACCTTTGAGTTATATAATATATTATTTAGATTATTTAGATTTAGAAATAAAGGCAGTAGCGAGCAGCAGCGAAGAAGTTCGTTGAAACTTGAAAGGGCATGATAGTTTTTAATATTACTAGCTGTCCCGGCAAACGTTTCTTTGCCATATAAAGTATTTCGCCCGTATTATTTTATTGAAGTGAGTATGTCACCATGGCAACGTCCATCGCTATCCCGTCGCACAAACAATTGTCTCCGTCAGATTCGAGTTGTAATAATTTACTATTATTTATTCAACAAATGCACTTGTCAATATAAAAAGTACCCAGTAGCCGATTCTCAGACCCACTGAATATGCATATAAAATTTGGTTAAAATCAGTAAAGCTTCGGAGGAGTACGCGGCCTAACATTGTGATTTGTGACACACGAGAATTTCATATAATATAAGATAAGAAGAAGATTTAGATATAAAGGAAAAAATGCGGTTTCACGCGATAAATATATTTCTGCGCTCTCTGTTTGTAAGCAAACTATAATTAATAATTATTTTGTACATTAATAATTCGATATCCTACTTCCTACTAATATTATAAAGGCGAAAGTTTGTTTGGATGTATGGATGTGTGGATGTATGGATGTCTGTATATTATGGCCTTTAAATAGAGTTGACTATGAAAGTAGCAGCGCTGAAAGAGCAACTGTTTTTCAGACTTTTGTATGGAAAAATTCATAACGCTGGGTCGCTTGCCATACAATTTACGAATCACAAAAAAAATTGCTCTCTCAGCTCTGCTACTTTCACAGTGAACCCTATATAAGGGACATAGGGACATAATATACCATAAAGTATTATATCTTAGTTTCGTTACACCTTGTATTGTTAAGTAAGTAAGTAAGATAAGTAGATAAGTAGATTAAAATTATTTTTTTCGTAGATCGCGTAGAGAGAAGCGAACATTCGTGTTCGACATGCACTGCAACCTCACCATCCGCGGCCACTACAGCATCGTCGGCAGAATACTCCTCTTCAACCTCAACACCGAGGGGAATGCTAAGATCAAAATCTGTAAGTACTGCCCTTTTAGCCCAGACCTTTTCTTTATCGCCTCTTTATGAAATCGCCGATCAAATGTATGGAACTGACATAATTGTTCGATAATTTGATGTTGACGTTCAAGTCGTCTAATGCACAGCACAGGCTCTGTTTATAATTTTAAGTTTTAACAAAAAAGCCGACTTCGGCAAAGTTTCATCAGCATTTCCTCATCACGAGGCCACCTTTAAAATGTCTTCTTTCCAACAAAAAAATAATCATCGAAATCGGAAAAAGTGAAAGTTATATAAAATCTGCAAAAAATATTAAAAAGCATGCGATCGAATTGAGAAATTTGCCCCTTTTAATGTCGGTTAAAATTATTATAAATAAACTTACAATAAATATTTCTTTAGATTTCAACTGTTTGATTAATTCATGAAGCCCCAAGCGGTCACATTCAGCCGCGATAACAATAGATAAGCTATTGTGTCTCGTTTTTCCGCGATCGAAAGGAAAATGTTATTTCGGAAAAACTACTAATATAAGTATTGTACCTATCTCTATAGTAGCTATAGCATATAAGAAATACTTTGTAGCTCCAGCAGAAAAAACGTATTTATACCGTTTTGTAAAAAAAATGCGTCTTGCACTTTGGCTTTACTTAGACTTTAAACATCGTTAGTACGTACTTACCTTAGTTCTACGTTTTTATTGTCAGCACACAATAGCAATATGGTTTTCCTGGAGTTTAAGGTCATCAAAATATGCTATCATGGCAATTAAAGGCACGAGGCTTCGTAGCCTTGAAACTGGCTACATGAACCTTTGCCTCATCTGATGTCATAAGGGCAAACCAAAACATAAAAAATTCATAGACTGTATTTTGTCTTTAAAAGATTTAGGGCCTGTTTCACCACTTCCTGATAAGTGCCGGAAAGGCTATCCACCACTAAACACATAGAGTATAATATGACAGATAGAGTATGGAGGACATGGACTACTATGGACACATTTTACCACTTTGGAAGAGTGTCTCTCGCAAACTGGTCGGTTAGAAAAAAATTATATTAGAAACCTCAATATGATTTTTGAATAGATACACGCATAGGTTAGATGAAAAAAAAAATTTTTTGTTTCAGTTGTTTCTATGGGGACCCCTAAAATTTTTAATAATTTTTTCATTATTGTATCAAAATCTTAAAGCGATTCACAGCCTACATCTAGAGCTAAGAGTTATACTATTGAAACTTGGTAAGTACCAAGTTTAGTTTCGTAGAAAAGTGGCTGTGACATACGGACAGACAGACAGACAGACATGACGAATCTATAAGGGTTCCGTTTTTTGCCATTTGGCTACGGAACCCTAAAAAGTGTTAAATAAAAAATGTAGGTCCCGAAAATTAAATAGTTTTTATCCCGGAAAAATTTACGCCTCCCAGATTTCCCTACAACGCCAGGATCCTTATAGTGAAATTCGGTGGAACCATAAGATTTAAGGAGTTCCAAAAAGTTCACTCATGTACTTACTAACAATTCTTTTTTAGGGAACCAAAAGATTCATCTGGAAGTATGTACTAATTAGCAATTCTTTTTTTAGGGAACCAAAAGATCCATCTGGAAGTATTGGAGAAGGTGGTCACTGATGAGAAGGGCGAGGGTCACTACAAGATCAACTCGTACAAGTACAAAGCGGACTTCGGCACCGACTTGAAGCTCAACCTGACCAACCTCTTCAGAGGCAGCCCGGAGATTAGTGAGTAGAATAATAATATTAATGGTTGGATGACAGCATAATAAAAGGAGGAGAAGTAAGTTATCTTCATACAAAGGCACCGCGCGCGGCTTGTATGTGTGCGCCATAGTATCAATGCGTCGCCACGTACGGCACACAACAAAATCTCGGCCAGTTTTATAAGGCTGGTACCGCCGAGATTTGTTGTGTGCCGTACGTGGCGACGCATTGATACTATGGCGCACACATACAAGCCGCGCGCGGTGCCTTTGTATGAAGATAACTTACTTCCCCTCCTTTTACTATGCGAGGTCCGTTTTGTCTTAGCCGGGCCAGCAACGCTAAAAGTGCCCGGGTGCATGTGCATTTGCAGTAAGAAGTCATCAATAGTTTATTGGAAAATGAATTTGTTTAGTCGAGAATTGATACAACCCATTTCCAAGTAAGTAAATAAAAAATTATTGAGATGCCAATACATAAGGAACCACTTTCCAACTTGAAGTAGGTTGGAAGGTGAAAATTCTCTACTCTTGGGTGGTGAATGGCTAATAGTCCGGGTTGCCTAGAACAATTTTTTTTATTACTATCAACTATCAAGCTAATTTTTTCTGAGTAGCTTCATTTTGATAAGACGAACAACAATTTTATCTGCGAAAAATCTCGAAAGTGGTAGTTAACAGAGATAGAAAGGATTTAAAACTTTGATTTGATGGTCCTAAAATATAGGTTGTTCTATATTTTGTAGGACAATATTATGTTACTCTTAAATAAACCTATCAATATACAAACAATCAGCTGGTTAGGGTTCCGTACGTAGTCAACCAAGTTTTACAGAACCCTAAGACGGAAACCTAACCAGCTGATTTATAAAAAAAAAATGTTCTAGGGAACCCGGACCATATAATGGTTATGTGAGCTATGTCGGAAGATAGGAATAAGTCAATTTTGCCACACGTAATTTATGTCCTCTAGGCATAATATGCCCGGCTCCCCCCTCCCCTCTTAGATCGGGCCCTGGGCGTTGGAATAGTGGATCGTTTGCTTTGATGCTGTCGGTCAAGTGTCGTATGATGTGTAAACCCTCAGCGACTTCAAGTCCTCACCTCGGAGGAGTCAGGACTTTTATTATGTTAATCTCCTTACTAGTCCAAACAAAGTTCCTAAGGCAAAGTTTCTGCTTTCAACTTTCACCTACACAAAATTCAATCACAAATCATGCCTTGACTACACCACCCTTTACACTTTACCATTATTACTTGGTTTTGTTAGGTTTTGTTACAACCTGTTTATGTTATGGTAGGTAGTACCTAGGTATATAAACCTACCATTACACATCATTTTTAAGTCGATGAAAACTTATAAAACAATTTCTCTCCCAGGTGCAAACATCCTAGACGTTCTCAACTCTAACTCGCAACTAGTGGCGCAGGAGTTCGGTGAACCGATCCTGGACTACGCCATCGACTACGCCATGAACGTCACCCAGCGCTTCTTCAGCACATACACCTATGACCAGCTCAGCAAGGTTCCCCTCACTGAGGAGTTCTTTGAGAAGAGCTAGAGGGTATAGCAGTGATGAGCGTTTTTCACATTACGATACGATATCCGATCCGATATCTATATTTATCGTCAATGCGAGCTTCTGACGCCGGTTTTTTTCATCTGCTACTTAGCATGGCCACCACAGAAAGGTTTATTATAACGGTAAAGTAGACAAAGTGATGGATTAATAAAGGAAATCAGTCAGTTTGTCCGCAAAAACTGTCAGCGTTTCTATTCTTTTGCACTGTGGCGATGCTGAGCCTGTTGGTTTGTTCCCGAGCCGGCTGTAGGTACCAAGTAGGACATCATTTTAATCAATAATTAGTTGCTAACAGCTTACCTTTTTGGAAATAAATCATTTTCATCTCATTTAATTTAATTATCGTTGCAATCACCCGTAAGTTATGTAGATATTAGAGAGATAAGATAGGACAAAACTAAACAAATATTTAAAATATTATGAACATGACAAAGACAATCGGTGCAAAGCCAATATATTGTGATAATTTTCTGGAACATTTTCCTAAGGAAATTATAAGTGTGTATGCAGTTTTATCGGATATCGGTGTCGCGTAATGTGAAAACGCGTTTAGGTTTAAGTTTAATGTGTGATTGTTTTATATGTGTGTTGAAGTGTTTTAAATCATGCCCCCTAATACTATTAAAAATCTTTACATAGTGAATAAGAATAACTTTAAGTAAAATAAAAATAAATTTTATTTTTTTGTCAGTTGCAACTTATTAAAAGAACAGAACCTTAAATACGTAATCCGCTCTGTAAATTTTATTTTCAGTAACGGGGTTTAAGGTAATCTTAGTGCTATAGTTGTATAAGAAAATTATTAATAGCTACAGCCTTTAAAAGGCTTTTCTATAAAAATTCCTACAAATTACATACTTAAAAAAGCTGCAATGTATTTCATTTTCAAATATTTCTTTAAAGATACACAAGAATCCTATAGAAAATTTTACTAGAATGTCAACTACTGTCTAGGAAATTCTGTACAAACATTAATTAGAAGGTTAACCTTTGTTACTTAACAGTACTACCCAATGTCAGTGTAAGGACTGTTGTTGGGTAACGCTCCAGTTTAGTTTTTCCACTTCAATGCCGACCGAGTATTCCAAAGACTAGTTCGATGATGTAATGTCGTGTCGCAAGTGTTAAGGAGCTCTTAGCATTTAATTTAATAAATATTTTTTGGGATTCTGGTGTTTTATTTTTTAAATTAAACCAACAGTAACAATTTTTAACAGACTACCTACGATGTATTTTCATTTTTCACGTATTTAATTATTATTATGACCTTGCATTTTCAATGTTCTGATTTTTTCCTGATATTTGCTTATTTGTGCATCATTAGTCCAGGTTTAAAATTATAAAACAAAGAACGAAATTGCGTTAATATTTAATGTACGTGATTATTATTAAAGTATACTTAGTACTTTAATTGACGATTTTGACATAAACTGCATACATTCTCTTTCAAACTCTTCTTTAAAGTTAACTAATCATTTGTCTCCAAATGCGGTCGTTAACCTTTGTATTTAACATTGGATAGTTATCATTACTTCACTTCACATAAACGGTAACCGTACTTGTCGCAACTGCATCCTTCAAAATTAGGCAAGCGTGACGCAATGTGTCTTATGGCGTACACCATAGAGGTCAAAATGCACTGCGCAATGTGTGCTGCAAATCGCAATCCACTTCACAAATCACACGCTAACTCATAACTCACGAAAGTTCTATGCAATATCATCATCAGCCTTTCTTGCAGGTAAGAAGCAGGACGCTAACAAAAATACGAATGTTATAAACTAGGCCTGGAGATACTGACACAAAATTCTTGGTCATTTGTTCCAGTATGGCGGTTTTACAGGGGTATAATTACGTAAAGGCAACAAAAAGGAAAATGACGGTCATAGCGCTCGCACTGGCAGCCCAAACGCGTGGGCGTTAATCGAACGTGTCGGATAAATAACGAGTGTCGAACGATTTTTTCCACAAAAATGCTTGTATTTTCAGATAGTCGAAAAAAAATAAGTAGGCGAAAGCGTAATGCCATACTTGTCGGGTGCGGCTTACAGCGAAATGTGTCTGTAATATGTTTGTCTTTCTTTTTGTCATATTTTGCGCATTACTTAAGGGGAGGTTATTCCTAAATTAGCAGGTCGATGTCTGTCAGTGCGAATATCGATGTAAAGGACATTAAAATAACATTCATATCAGCGCGCCTTGTACAGTGGCGGTTACGACGCTCGCCGCGTCCATGATAGGGCGAAATATGAGAAAAAACCTTTTTACTGAGATAAAAAATAGTATAACTAAACATGTATCCGTACATTTCCCTGTAAAATTTTAATAGTAATCGAACTGTCCGAATTATTTTTTGATTGAGTCCCTGTAAGTCCTATAAAACTCAAAATGTTTTTAAAATCGAGGTTGTTTCGGATTTTTTTTTATCGAGTAAAATTATCTGTATTGTGTTTCTAACCATAAAAGTCACTAGTTAAAAGATGTATCTATCTATACATGTATATATTTTTCAGTTTTTTTTTATTGACGCTTTCTTTAAAAATTACTCATTCTAGAAACGTGAATTTGGAATAACCTGCTCTTAAGCGCGCTTTCGGTCTACTCCAAATATCATGGGGATGCGTAAAATGCAATTTAGACGTGGGAGAACCATACTTCGGCACGAATGGGCCGGCTCGACCGGAGAAATACCACGTTCTCACAGAAAACCAACGTGAAACAGCGCTTGCGCTGTGTTTCGCCGAGTGAGTGAGTTTACCGGAGGCCCAATCCCCTACCCTTCCCTACCCTCCCCTATTCCCTTCCCTTCCCATCCCTACCCTCCCCTATTACCCTATTCCCTCTTAAAAGGCCGGCAACGCACCTGCAGCTCTTCTGATGCTGCGAGTGTCCATGGGCGGTGGAAGTTGCTTTCCATCAGGTGACCCATTTGCTCGTTTACCCCCTTATTTCATTTAAAAAAATGTACGGTTCCCATCGATTTTCTGCGCAAATAAAGTTGCGGGCTACATCTAGTTGAAACCTAGTTAGGGCAGGGGTTCCCAAAGTGTGTGCCGTGGAAAGGCAAGAGGGGCGCCGCGCCATGAGACGATCTTCCAAAACCACAATAATTATAAAATTGAATTTTAATATTAATTATGTAAAGCAGATAGATGATTAAATGTATTTTGTTAATTATCATTTACCTGTTTACAATAATTGTTTACAATAAATAATTAAATACACAATATTAAGAAACTTAAATTACTTATTATATTTTCTTGAGAATCACAATGAATCTCAAGGCACGGGGTAGAGTTGACACTGAAAATATGTGAAAATAACATAAACCGTTTAAGCCAGCTAAGATGTAAACAAAAAGTGAAAGATTGAATCAACTCGACCTTTTTTATCCATTCATCTAATCAGGCGCGGTCCGAAGGGGGGGGGGGGGGGGGGGGGGGGTCACAGGGGACATGACCCCCACCCCCAAAATCTAAGGTAAAATTGAAAATAAAATAAAACCCAGAACCGTCCGAGGGCGCAGATAAAAAGCCGTTTAAGCCAGCTAAGATGTAAACAAAAAGTGAAAGATTTTAACCTTAGACGGGGAAAATGAAGTAACGGCCCTCGAGAGTCGAGACAGGTCAACAGCTCTCACGCGAGAGTCTTGAGAGCTCTACATCATCAACACTTTGTTAGAATTATGTAGGTTTAGCTTGCGATAGCCTTAATTACCTTCATTCGATAGGCTGATAGGCTTAATTGCCAAAAAATAACCACTGGCAGGCCGCATAACGTTTTCCGCATGCGATTTCCGAATTCGGAAATCCGAATGCATGGAATTAGTAAAAAATACAATAACTATCCCACACGTACGTTTTGCTCCGTACGGAATGAATTCTGCACTTAAATTTCAAGAACACAAAAAATACTTGAGTTTTGTTAAGTAACAGAATAAATCTTACAGTTTTCAGTACGATTAGAAACAATTCACTATTTTCATAATCACAAATCACAATATGCGTATACAAGTTACAACACAATTCACAAATTTCAATTGTCTTCCACCGATTGGATTTTCACAATCCTGTACTAAGTAACTATATATAAACTTTCGCTAGTACATTCAGACTTCCTGACATAGACAATAGTAATCAGAGGAACATGTTTCCATTACTCGAACAAAATACTTGAATCACTTTCACCAGGCAAAGTGCGCAATGGTTGCAAGACAATTAACTGTGGATTACACTCCATGCAGAATTGCGGAATAAATACATGATAATAATCTATATTCTATTGACTATCATGTATATAAAACTAAACTATATATAGAGTCTATAAAATATTAACAACGACTCCTCTGTTTGCGCGGCGACCGAATAAAGAAATTCCGTAACGAAAGAAACCTATAATAAAAGCACGTGTAAAGTTTTCTGCGTGTTAAAAGTTAAATTGAAATTGGCTAGAATATCTGATCTGTCATATCGAACTTTTTCGTGAAAACGGAAATTGAAAAAAATATTCAAAATAGCGCAGACACGGCTGTGAAAATTGAACCCGCCATTTCGTCCGCAATATTCAAATGAAAAAACCCCAACCGATATTGTGACCGGGAAATAGTTTACATGAACTGCCAAAGATATTCGAAACAAAAAAGCCAGATATGCCGAAACAATAAAATCTAGTTGATGCCCGCAATACACTTGCACAGAATTTCGTTTATCGCGTGGGAAACATAATGTTAGTATACCTAGCGCAATAGAGAAACAAAGGCCTGAGCAAGCGAGATGTCACTATCAGTAACACTGCCCCCGCGTTCCAGATGACGTTAGAAACGCTCACGCTCAAGACCGTAGTTTTTCCCGTTCCACTAGCTTGTGAGCGTCAGTGATACAAACCCAAGTGGAACGGATTAAGGATCGTTTTGAGCGTTTTGAGAAAAGTTTAAAAAAAGAACTATATTTTTTTTATACATAGGTACATTGAACCGAACTTGGATATTACAATCCTTTTCTTCAAGTCGTAAATAAAAGTAATTTTATTGTTTATAGTTACATTTATTTTAATAAAATATGTAGGTACATAATATTATATTTGTAAGTAATCATATTTTAATATAGTTAAACTTTTATTATATTTGAGTTTTCACATTGAATCATATTTTAATAACAAAACCACATATTTTGAATATTGACTATTGTCACAATATACATATAAACGTTAGGTAACAATACCGCTTAATGCTTAGTCAAGTACGAGTAAGTCAACAGGTATAGGAGAGATGAGATGTTATTTAATTTATTTAATTAAAATATTATTTGTAATGAAATAATATAAAGTTTTTTTGTCTCTACTCTCTCCTGAAAACTTTCCAAACATGACTTTCGCGATATAGTTACGTTAAAATTAAAAAAAAACTAGAACGCCCACTTTGACCCATCTTCGTCAAGGGTCGTTTTGAGCGAAAATGATGACGTCATGAGTGACGTCATAGCCGCTATCAAAACGACCCCGGTCGCCAAAGGGAACGGCAGAAGGGGACGTTTTGAGCGTTTTGGTCAAAATTAACGTCATCTGGAACGCAGCCTGCGTGGTAAAAAGAGACGTGTGATACATGACAGCAAAACCAATTTCTTTTTCATGTGTTTGACGTCCAGTCGGCACTTATCGGCACGTTGACAATTTAATCTCTTAGAAAGATGTTGGTGTAAACGTAAACAATTTTTTACACACAAACGTATCACGTTAATCAATTTTGGTTTCGTTTGACAGCTCAAGATTCTTGCTCTATTCCGCTAGGTCTATTAACTTTATGGTGGGAAACGTACATTTTTCCGTGATAAAAAGTATCCTATGTCATTTTTTGGACTGTCAATGTATCTCCATAACAAATTTCTTTAAAATTAGTTCAGGGTTTAACTGTGAACAGGTAACAGACAGACACACAGTTTAGCATTTATAATATTAGTACGGATATTATATAATGCATCTTTATGGAACTACAAGCAACAATAATATTGAATCAACTCGACCTTTTTTATCCATTCATCTAATCAGGCGCGGTCCGAAGGGGGGGGGGGGGTCACAGGGGACATGACCCCCCCCCCCCCCCCCCCCAAATCTAAGGTAAAATTGAAAATAAAATAAAACCCAGAACCGTCCGAGGGCGCAGATAAAAAAAATAGTGTAGTGACTACTGAGTGACCCCTCCCAAAATTTCAGCGACCGCGCCTGCATCTATGACAGCAGCACTCTTTTTTTGCCGTCCGACGACATCTGTGTGAAAAATAAGTGTATACGTACACATATTTTTCACACAGATGAAAACCAATTTTGGTTACGTTTGACAGCTCGAGATTGTTGCTCTATTCCGCTAGGTATATTAACTTTATGCAAAATATATATCATTTTTATCCGCTTTCAATCTAGCATCATAATAAAAACTCCTAAAACCTATCTACACTTACTGATCTTTGTTACCTATGTTGTATCTGCAATGGTTTTTTTACAGCAATGCAACCGTCATCTCTCCCTGTCACGCTAGTCTGGAAACTTCGATGGGTTTTACGATGGAATTCATGGGTTTCATGGTAAATTGAAGTAAATTCATGAGCCAATTTATATACGATGGTAATGCACGAAATACATGAGCTTGGCAACTGAATAGTCGGTAATAGATCCTAGCGATTTCGTTAATTCGGAATGCTAAGCCAGGAAAGTTTGATGAAATTATGAAAAACGGTAGCATAATTTGCCTTAGCTCTGTAAAACTTTATTACTTGAGTAATTTAAAAATATACATCTATTTTAGTTGGTAGAGAAATGCAAATTTTGAACTGTATCACGGGACAGTATTTTCTACTTGGTAATTTGTTTGCTTTTTACCTCTTTTTATTCATTTATAGTTCATAAAATAGTAGCTTTTTGTATCTTCTATGAATTTCTACCATTAACTTTCTATTAACTATAGAAGCATCTAGAATGTTACATTATATAACCTTGTTCTGCCCTTCACCATGCAATTGCAATAAAATAACATTCATAAAACCATTTCAAAATATTTCTCAATGGCGGATTTCTTTATCCCATGGTTTGACAACATCCTGTATAATTGTGTGAGCATGGCTAGTCTTAAATTAGGGTTCATACTGTACTATTAGTATGTGCTAAATACTAAGTTTGTAACAAGCGACAAATCCTAGGATGTGTGGGAACGGAAACGCTTAGTAGAAGTCTACTATTCGTCGATTTTGTATGTCATTATCATCTTATTCGTACCTATAGTATGTGTACATAATGTAATATGTTATTATAGAGGGATAGATATATTATGTCTTGTCAGTTGTCACTATTCAGCATTTCTATCGGCCTTTCGTTGCCTTTCCTACAATCTATACTATCTATACTAATATTATAAATGCGAAAGTATCTCTGTCTGTCTCGCTTTCACGCCAAAACTACCGAACCGATTGTAATGAAATTTTGTATACAGATAGTCTAACGCCTGAGAAAGGACATAGGCTACTTTTTTACTGGAAAAAAGCGTTGTAAGGGGTTGAAAATGCGTAAATTTGTTCAAATTAAGTTAGTTCCAAAAATTCATAATAGATGGCACCGTGCGTCTCCTACATCGCGCTAACGCTTGCCCAAAAGTCTTTCTATAAGAGGTGGTATTATCTTACATTCGATTTGCGATTTCTTTCTATTGTTAATTCTATTTTACGTTATTAATAAATCAGTACTTTATCTATGCATAATGCAGTGACGTAACCTTAAACCTGTCAATGATAATTAGTTTATGGGTAAAGTTGTGTAATTGGGGGGCTAAATAAGCTTAAAAATTTGGCATAAGATATAAAGTTTAATTAAAAAAATTGAAATATTATGTGCACACTGCACAGCTGTTTTGATTCAAGGGGTACCAGGGTTTTTTTTATAAAAGCTTTTGACACCAATTTTGTTGACATCGCGCGCTATAAACTGAAGTCCACGCGGACGAAGTCGCGGGCAACAGCTAGTTTATTATAAATTCCTCTGAAGAATAACCAGCCTACGAAACTGGTATCTAAGACTACTTCATATAATTTAACCTGTATTAAGATTTAAGACTAAGTAGTTTTAAACCTGATAAAAATTTAATATTGATTTTTCCCCTAAAGTGCAAAACTACAAAATAGTGACAAAATATAGTTACGCTAATAAGAGAATCTGACTGATAAAAAAACACTTAAAAATAACCCATTTATAGAGAACTCATAGTTTTATACACAGATATTAGTGCCTTATTGTTCTAGACTAGACTAGTTTCTAGGTAATGGATGGCGACAACGAGCTAACAGAACAGCTAATGGACAGTGCTCGTAATTGATTGATTGTCATTTGTCTGGCATAATATCCAAACAGTACTTAGCACGTCGAGAGGGTTGAAATTAATACTTATTTGTAATGTATTCTAGCTAATTATTATTAAACTAGACGTTCTGCGCGGCTTCGCCCGCGTAAATTAGATGTTTCACAGACAAATTAGTCCACAAAAATAGCCTATGATCCTTCACGTGGTATTTGAAAAGGCTTATCTCACGAATTACTGGAGTATTTTTTTTTTGTTTTACGACTACTTCGTATCTTCAATTAACAAAAAAAAATACTCCAGTAATTCGTGAGGTAATTTAAATAATTTCCCCCGTTTTTTCTACATGTTCCTCTATTTCTTCGCTCCTATTAGTCTTAGCATGATAAAATATAGGCCTTATAGCCTTGCTCGGTAAATTGGCTATCTAACACTGAAGAATTTTTCAAATCAGACTAGTAGTTCCTGAGATTAGTGCGTTTAAATACGCCCTTTCAAATAATTTCCCCCCGTCTTTTTCACATTTTCCTCTATTGCTTCGTTCCTATCAGTCTTAGCGTGATAAAATATAGAATTTTTCAAACCGGACCAGTAGTTCCTGAGATTAGCGCGTTCAAACAAACAAATAAACTCTTCCGGTTTATAATATTATAAAAGCATCTAGATTAGCTTTGAATGTAAAATTTTAACTTGAGTGTCATTAAAAGCACTATAATATGCACTAAACACAGTAAATAAAATATTACTTTTAGGTTTTAGGCGGGAATGGTACATTTTCCGGGATAAAAAGTATTCTACGTACTTTTCTGGGACTCAAGTACCTATCTCCATACAAAATTTTCATCAAAATCGGTTCAGTGGTTAAAGCGTGAAGAGGTAAGCAGCAGGTAAGCAGACAGACAAACAGTCAGAAAGACATACGGACAGATAGACAGACAGACACACCATAAATGCGAATTATAATTATCATAAATTAGTAGGGATGTGCTATAAGCTATTAATACTCTTTAACTGAAAGACTCTACATTCTAAATGGTACAAGTTGGAAGCCGGCTACATGAAGCGGCAGCACTCAGCAGACGACGTGTCGTCGCGACACTACTGGTTTCTATGTATTTCTATAAAAATATATCAAATACTTACCCTCCGCAGCTAACGACACTTTCATAGAAATACATAGAAACAGTAGTATCGCGACGACACGTCGTCTGCCGTCGCTTCATGTCGCTCGCTGCTAACCGGCATCTTAACTTTCTTGAAACAACTAAATTTCATCTTATAAAGGCCCCGCGCGGCAGACATTTTTGGCATTCTTTTTTTTTTCTAAACCAAGTAAATCAGGGTCACGCCTATACATCATCGAGCATCGTTAGCTCCCCCATACATCATCACCGCGCCGTGACGTCGGAAGTCGTCCACAAAAACCGCCAAACGATTTTTAGGCCCATTTAAAAATGGAATTGGCGTCGATTGACGTTTAAGAGCTGTCAAAATATCGCGGCCACCGCCGGGATACTGTTTTTAAAATTCGAATTCTTTAAAGTGTTTTCGGTCCTGGTGATATCCATAAAATACTTGTTGTGTATTTGATTATTTTAAACTAGATGTTCCGCGCGGCTTTGTCCGCGTAGTTTAGGAATGTCACGGAAACTGTACATTTTTCTGCAAAAAAAGAAACCTATGTCCTTTCACGTGGTCTATTCTTCATTTGCCCTTCAAATAAGCCCTTTCAAATAATTTCCCTCGTTTTTTCTCCACATTTCCTCTATTTATTCGCTCCTATTAGTCTTAGCGCGATAAAATATAACCTATTATAGCCTTCCTCGATAGACAGGCTAACACTGAAAGAATTTTTCAAATCAGACCAGTAGTTCCTGAGATTAGCGCGTTCAAATAAGCTCTTTCAAATAATTTCCCCCCGTTTTTTCCACACTTTCCTCTATTTCTTCGCTCATGTTTTCTCTTTCTCAATAAATGGGCTATCTAACACTAATTTATTATTTTTTACATTTTTGCAAGAATTATTGTAATTTTTTAGGTACTAGCAGCTCTACCTGAAACATTAGTTTTTTAAGGCGAAAATTTTGGTACTTCGAGACGGATTTAAGCAATAAAATATCATTGTGTAAAGTATGAAAGAAAAGTAATTAAGTAACATTAGATTGTTAGTATTAAACTATAAGGTCAAATAAACGAAATGGCCTAGGCAATAGAGTATCCATGTTCGCGTCGGCTGGGCTTGCTTTCTATTATTTTAAATATACGTCTGATTGTAGAGTTCAAGTAACTTTAGGCCTTGTGAAATCAGACGTTTGTTCTATAGTTTACACTTTAGATTATTATTAATTAAGTAATATTAATATTTTTTTAATAAAACAAGCCATATTAAAATCACTTTTTACCATCACTTCACATGAATATGATTATTAGTGGAATTTTTTTTTAGGTTTAGTCAAAGTTATATTATTAACCTCGAAAAAAATCTCCTACTGATACTGGCGTATTTCATTTTTTTTTATTTGCAGCTACATGGCATTTTCCTTCTTGTGAAACAAAAAGATTTAAAAAGTATAAACAAAAATCTTTTTTAAAACTGTCCCCTGTTCCAAACATAAATAATAAGATCCATAACAAAATCATCACGTATGATCTTACGTTATTTTGTGTGGGGGTGGGGTGTGTACATTTTTTGCCGACTTTTTAATTCCGTATGGGGCGTCAAAGATATATCTTTCGTGGGGGCAATATGTTATCACTTACCTGGCAGTGGTTCTCAAAGCTTTATGCTTACTGTCATGACATATTACAGGAAGAATCGCATCAGCGAACAATCGGTGTAGAACTTGGCTTTTGGCTTGGAGGATGTGGATACGAATCTCGCTTGGGATTATTATAAAATGCTGTTTCTAAGTTCTATCACCTGATGAACTAGCAAATAATGTACAAACGAATGATCCATGTGTAGGATGGGTATGTAAAAAGTCGATCCTGCACTTAATGTCTTGCCAATCCTGATCATCCAATCTACAGAAAGCGTGTCTCCTGACCACGAGTGAGGAAGAAGGCTCTTAGGCCCACTTGTGCAGATCTGGATTAAAGTTAACCCCGGATTAAACGTTATCTCTTTCGTAAAATATATGAAGAATGTAAGAGACAACACACTATTAAGCCCGGTATTAACTTTAACCTGGATCTGCGCAAGTGGACCTTAGAGTGCTACACTGCGCATAATCTCTTAAATCAAATAACTCTATCATTGCCCTGGTGACTGGTGAGGAATCAGAAACAGTCACCAAAAGCAGCTAGTACAGTTATAAGTTTAATTTGATACAAAAAGCAAAACAACAAAGGTACATAATTTTAAAAAATCAACTATGTAGCTATCACGGTTCTTGAGATACAGCCGGGGATAATACAGACGGACAGACAGACAGCGAAGCCTTAGTAAGATTCCCGTTTTAACCTTTGAGCACGGATCCCTTAAAAGCATGGCTCTACCTAGTTTTTCTAATAGAACGTTAAAAGCATTAGCTAAAGTTTGAGAGCCGCTATCAGTAATCTCTTCTGACATCCCGTCTGGCTTGTAAAGACATCACTCATCCCGCACCCGACCCCTGCTCAAGCGATACTTAGTTTGAGACCAGCTCAACGAGACCCCAGTTTTTTAGGCGAACACGTATCGCTTACGGGAGTGCTTTTAAAATTAGACTCGTAAGAAAGTGTAATGTGTCATTTCCGATGAAAATAAAACGATTTTCTACATGTGTTTTAGATTTGTGTATTTCGAGTGCCGGTACGTATATTTCAATTATTTTTAATGGATGTTATTATTGTAAAAAATTACTCTTTATAATTTGTTGTTTACGACTTTGTTCGCGTCATAAATTACTAGATATTATACCTGTAGGCGGTAATATTAGGAATGCATACATAAAAGGCTAATTTTTACCCTGTAAAAGTACCATCAAGGAAATTGATTCCTAGGCAGTTGACGCGGCCTACGTCATTTGGTCGGCGTATGTCAAATGTCAATTCAATTATGATCGGTCGGCTGGATTTGACTTAACGCGACCAAATTATACCTAAGTATAACCTAAGTGCGCCATCTGCCTAGGAATCTACTTCTCTGATAGTACATGTCCCCGTGTTATATACTATTTTGTAATATGAAAAAAGTTTAAACTGATATAATACGTGGAAACTCCAAACTCCAAAAGTACTCGTATATTATCTCCGATCAAGCGACGATCGGACCAAAGCCTTGGACTGGTTTTATAGTGTTGCACTCAGGACTGACGAACTCCGCACAACTCACAATTCTAGGAAAAAGGTTTTTGAAGCAGAGCGGTGCTGATATTTCATACATTTTGGCGTACGCCGATGACGGATGACCCAGCGAGCGGTCAGTGTGAGACTAAATAGAGAGTAGAGTAGCGTGGCAAGACAGTGCACTCGTCCAAGCACTCGGTATGTTTATTATACGGGGCACTGTCTCGGTAGGTGTAATCAAGGCATTTGTAGTCAGCTAAAGTTTGTCGCTCTGAAAACTACAATACCGCGATGCAGGATCTTACCGCTAATAGGCCTGCCACACTAATGACTTCTCTCTGAGGAAGTGGCGACATGATTTACAACAAATCTGCCAATTATCTGGCAACATGGCTCTGGAATGCCAGAAACGCAGTGGGCATGTGTGGGAGGTGCAAAAACATCACGTCCCCTGATGACGCTGTCGACGCGTGATCGATGAACTGCCATAGATCATTGATCTATTCGAGGCGTGAATAGATCTTTAGCAATTAAGCGTCACACCGAAATGTTGCTTATTATTAGATAGCTTTGTTTGCTAAGAATAAATAATAATTCTTCAACAGAGTAGGTACGAATTTCAATCTGCCCTATGCAATTACTTTGTTCCGCGGATATTCGTTTATCGCACTGTAACCGTACATTATACCACGATAAGAACTATCCTAGGTCCTTTCCGGAGACTCAAAGTACCTGCATACCGAACCTCATCAAAATCGGTTTAGCGGTTTAAGCGTGAGGGGGTAGGTTATAGACTGACACACTTTCACATTTGAAGACATGAGTGAATGAAGTGGGTAACTAACAATGTGAAAACTGTTGTTTTTTAGCATAAATGGAGGCTTTAGGATCGGGAAAATGATGTGAAATGAAAAAATGTGGAGTCTATTGTATAGCCAAATTACAGATATACAGTGTTGTATGGGCAAGGGCACGAGCTTCACGAGTTTCCCCATACAAAAGTGAAAAAAAAATTGATCTTTCAGCGCTGCTACTTTCACAGTGAACTCTCTACAAGGAACACGTACACACCCTAAAGTATTATCACTAATTTTTTATACACCCTGTATATTAGCTGGACGATGAAGTAGGTAAGTTCCAAGGTTTGTTCAAAATTCAAATTATTGAAAGGGAAAAAATTGGAAATTGCTTTTTAAATGTAAAATGTTAGTTACCATTCACTCATGACTTAATTTATGATATTAGTATGGAGTGTGGACTATGGATATTACTCTCCGTCATAACCCGAGCAAATTATGAGCTATTCATTCGTCAGCCATTTACATATTCAATGACGGTTATCCGTAACCTATTGCATAATCGCGGTTACGTGCAACCCTGCGGAACCTTGAACTTCCTCATGCTTGGTATGTGTGACAGCACAATTACGAGTACTGTACAGACGTCTTGTACGTGACTGTATGACAATTAAAGGTAAGGGATGGTAAGAAAGGTACACAATAGCTTGTAAGTTACAACTCACAATATAATTATGATATGAAAGTAAAAGCTTTAATATCTATTTTATAAAGGATTTAGTAAGATAAAAAATCTGTTTTATGAGTTATGACGGTTTTAGGTCCCACTTTGATAACTATAGTTATTTCATTAATTTTATTCGACATTGATTTTAAGTAAGTACAATTTAGTATGTAGAAATAGTATTTAGCCGAGTTGAATTCGATTATTTCGTCACTATACTTGGTACAACTAATTATATTCTGTGACTATAGTAGGTAATTAATTAATGCTAGAGTACCTACTAGAATCAAGGAAAGTGTCATTTTAGCAATCTCAAAACTTAATAAAGCCTTGGCCATAGTAAAAGGAGGGGAAGTAAGTTATCTTCATACAAAGGCACCGCGCGCGGCTTGTATGTGTGCGCCATAGTATCAATTCGTCGCCTCGTACGGCACACAACAAAATCTCGGCGGTACCAGCCGGCCTTATAAAACTGGCCGAGATTTTGTTGTGTGCCGTACGTGGCGACGCATTGATACTATGGCGCACACATACAAGCCACGCGCGGTGCCTTTGTATGAAGATAACTTACTTCCTCTTCTTTTACTATACCTTGGCCACCGTTAACCGTACCTATTTCCAATAAGTACCTACCTATTAACATCAACGTAAATATTTTCTAACAACACAATGACATAAAAACAGGTGTTTACAATATGCTTATTCAGGGCCGTCTCTAGCCCATGTGGCGCCCGTGTGCAATTACCCTAGCGCCCCCTAACAAGCGCACGCGCGGTCAAAATGAAATGGGTTCAAAGTAAAAGTACAGTTTGTCCGGTCGCTTAAGGGTGAGGACTCTAAACGGTGGCTTCTTTCGTTCCACCAGACGAACTATAACAGCACATCAAGTTACCACATAAGTACTGTCAAATTTTTCCAATATAAAATAGATAACAAACTCTATTGTTATTTGTTTGTAGATTGAAGTTTTTTTCGGTTTTGACCATGATGTGCTCTTGAGTCTTGACTGACCCTAACAAGCCTAACCCAAAAACGTAAATTTTATATCGTTTAAGTACTTCAATTTTACTTTAAATTTCATATTCTATACTTATTAAACATCACATCATCACAACATCGGTATTAATTCGATTTCATTATTCGATTTCATTGAAGAGCTCTAACTTCTCTGCATCCGAAGAGCCAGCATGGCACAGTTTGTTTTCTAAATTAGAACACTGTGCTTTTTTGTATCTAAATCCAAATCCTCCCACTACCTATTTTGAAAAAACGAGCGATAGGACACTCACTATTACACTCAAGGTTCATTTCACGTTGAAAAATAAAGATTATAATATTTTAAATATTGCAAAAGCCGAGCCGCTCATGACGCGCCTTGCTTTGCTGTAATTCTACAATTAATATAAGAAGAGCTTCGAATATTGCACAAAATTGTTTGCAAACTGGAGTTCTTTTTACGTTGGTCAATAAAGCGTGGGCCGTGGCGGCCGGCCAGCGCGGGCGCGCGCCGTGTGCGAGCTGCGCACGGCGCCCCTAGGACCGCGGCGCCCGTGTGCACCGCACACATTGCACCTAAGGGAAAGACGCCCCTGTGCTTATTGTCACTCGATAGCGTGATTTGCAATACAATGCGTATGGGAAGGGCTTTTTGTTCGTATGTGGTTTTTGCTGACCTCTCCAACCTTACTGGTAACGATAATAATTATTATTGTTAAGTTTTTTAATTATCTACTCGGGGGTCGCAAATAATTTTGATGAAGTAATATTTAAATAGCAATTTAAAGTTGATGCGATCGATGTCGATCGTGGAAATCGCGGACACAATAGATATTCAATTCTTATGCGGCACCCGGGTGCCGCTCGCGCATATCTATGGACGCTTCACACCACGTCAGTCTGGCCCCGTGCTAAGTACCTGAAGGACTTGTGTTACGGGTACCAGACAACGGAAATATATTTAATACTTTTATACTATAAGTAGGTACATATATTTATATATTATATGCATATATTTTAATTGAATTTTTCATATGAATTATATGATAGGTACTATTACGGAGTGGGTCAGGGGGAAGTTTTTAAAAAAAAATATTTTTTACAGCTGAAAATTTATTTAAATTGAAATTACACAAATATGTGTTGTCGCGCCGAGGTTCAAAGCTACTCTAATTAATTTATTACAAAATGAAAGAAAGGAAACGAAAAATGATGATTCTATGAAATATTGCACAAGCGTGAGACCGCATGCTCAGCTTTTCACCTTGAATAGGATAACCGTGGAAATGATATCATAACAGCCCCCCGAATAAGATGGAGCAACATCCCTTAAGGAGATGCGAAATCTAGAAGTTATTTAAATTTACTAAGAGCTTTGAACTTCGCTGCCACATTACAAACTAATAAAGAAAATAAAAGAAAGTGAAAATAAAACTAAAATGTAATGTATGTAAACTATTTCTAGTTTATTTTAAAGTTAAAAACGTAAGACTTAAAACTATTCCTAGGCTCATTTAACTGGATATTATTACATAGTTTTTGAGTTGGTGTTCACTAAAATATTTCTTTTGCATGGGATAGGAGTATTCTTTAATTCAATATCTTCAGTTGATATAAATTCATCATCATTACCTCTGATACTAATGGAATGTGAAACTGATTTGTCCTCTGACCTTTTATTATTACATTGGTTAAATATTTTTATGCAACATGCTGATGATGATGGCCTGGATAAGAAATTTCTTTTACATCTGCATAGAAAATAAACAAACATTACAAAACTTATAATATAACCTGTCATTAAGTAATGAACGGCATAAGTGCTAAAATGAGAAGGATTTTGAATTTTGTTAAGTTCTTTTTCTAAAGAATCTAAATTTATACTAGCATGTAACAACGAGTCTAAATTATTAATATGATCTATTTTTGACAAATGAATTTGAGACAAGGTCTTATTTATTTTGTTTCTTTCGCAACAATCGTCTTGGAGTATATTAAAATTGGATATTACATTAGTTATATTGTCATTCGTATAAACAAGGTCAGAAGGTGTAAACTGTAAGGTTTTATAAAAGCCTTTGCAATGCCTAGGTAAGGTAAAAACACCTGTACCAAACAAGATGACTTCGTGGGTCGTCAGATCGTCATTGCAGCTGACGTGGCATTTGCCCGGTTCGGATTGAACATATATCCACCTGTTGTTACTCAATTTATGAAAAAGATCTACAGATCCATGAATTAATCTTGTCTGGCAAGAGGAAGGAATCTTATCAACTACTTCACTTAAAAGAACCGTTTCACACGTGGGATTCGCGATTACCGAATATACGTTTTTCAACTCACAAATATAGCACTTTTCACTTATCACTTTACACTCGTCTAGTCTCGACAGTAGTGAGTAGAACATATGATCTTGAGTTATTGCAACATATGGGCTAGAGGGAGCAATTAGGATGAAGGTATTTGGGTGTTGAATATCATATGGAACTGGGAATGATATAACATTGTATAAATTATATGTTTGCGGCAATACTAAAGGTATTTTAATTATTATTATAATCTTATTGGCATGAAAATAGCATATCAAATCGGAAATATCTACCAATTCATGTATATTCTGTAAGGACAACGTAACGGGTAAGTCAAAGTGCTTAGGTAAGTCATTTCGGTGTTTATCTAACTCACTGAACAGCTGATGCGGACTGAGTACAGTCGGATGTAAAATATTTAATTTTGAAAATAATATGGCATTGTTAATATCATCTATACTAAATGAAAGTGATAGTATAATAGAATCCAAAGCGTTAATAACGGAATTTAACTGTGTTTTAATTACTAACTGATCATTGCTGTTTAAAATATCCTGCATTGATTTCTGAATTATATCCATATTTTTCATTAAAATATTTTCGTTTTCATTTACTTTATTTATAGAACTATTGAATGAATTTATAGTTGATCTAATTATGTGTATATTGTCTTTCATTAATGCTACAAGTTGTTTTTCATCCGTCTGTACTTGATTAATAGCATCAGAATATTTTATAGCGTCCTCAGAATCTAAGGTGCCGAAAAATGTTTTTAAAATTGAGCCACCAAAATCGAACAGCCCTCGCTTAGAGCGACGATGAGGTTGCTCGTCATCTAAATAGGAGATAGAGGAAAACTTGTTGACGTTATTTAAATGCTGATTACGTAACGCGGCTAAAGAGTTCCTACAGTCGATTCTAATTTGATTAAATTGGATGGAATTACAAAGACTATTGACTCGTTCAAAAATGAACTCTACTTCATTAAGATTAGGTTTTACATGATCCACATTTAAATGCGTCACAACATTCCATTTAGTGCTAGTGAACTTAATATCTATAAGCTTGTCAAAGTAAAGCCCTGGACTGTCATGTATGGGCGTGACATACATACAGTGAGTCACCGGGACTATGCAGTACCTGTAAAGAGATATTATGACGTGTCACGTAATATCAGAAGCTAGTTTGATTTCGTCATAATGATGACGTACATGTTTCCTATTCATGAGTAGTGTAACTGAATGATTACCATTCATTTTAACAATCTTAAATGGACCTTTCCATATGGGTGATAATGCCTTGTTTTGCTTGTGATGACATTTTACATAAACCATGTCACCGACATTATACGTCACCGGTTTAGAGTGACTATCATAGTATTTCTTAGACTTTTCTTTAGAGGATTCGATGTTTTGAAGAGCCTTCTGCCTGCTATAGTATAACCGATGATTAACCGCTCGTATGTAATCAGTGTAAGTATTATTTTCTAACGTATCTATAGATTTAGGAATATAAGGTTTAAAACCGAATAGCAATTCAAACGGCGGAAAGCCTGTGGTGGTATGAGTATTAGAATTATACGAGAACATTGCAGTATTTATATATAAGTCCCAAGTATTAGCATTTTCATTGACAAATGGACGTAAATATTCTTTAAGCGTCGAATGACTTCTTTCCAGAGCTCCACAAGTTTGCGGATGATGAGGGGAAGCAAATATATGCTTTATCCCGAATAATATACTTAATTGACGTAAAACTTCAGAGCTAAAATTTGTACCTTGATCCGTTACTATAAATTTGGGAATACCTACGTGAGATATAAAATGAATTAATTTCTTGGCAGTTTCTTCCGCCGAACAGGTCTGTAACGGGTAAGCTTGAGAATATTTTGTTAAATCATCCTGTAACGTTAAAATAAACTTGTATTTAAATTCATACGTCTCCGGAAGGGGACCTACTATATCTAGGTATACTTTCTCTATAGGCCTGGTCGCTGTACTCGTTATAATCATAGGAGCGCGATTAGTCTGACGAAGAGGCTTATTAATCTGACACGATCTGCAATTTTTAACGTAATCCTCTACATCTTGACGCATAGTTTTCCACCAATACATGGATTTAATTCTCTCAAACATACGCGCTATACCAGGGTGACCCGCGGATGGAGAGTCATGATGATCTTTGAGAATTTGTTTTACTTCTTCCGGAGTAGGGAAAAGAATAGAATTTTTATATATATTTATTTTTATACCCGTTTTATGAAAAATAAAAGCTAATATATTATAAATTTTTGTATAGGACAATTTATTAAAAGGATCAGAAAAATCCGATATAGCGAACTCCTTCTCTTCCATATACCAATATTTTATCATATCGCGATAGGCAATGAGTAAATTAAATATTTCTTTATAAGACATTTCATCATAGTGATGAACACGAGTAAAAAGATGAGTAAATAAGTGCTTATCATTAGAAGTATTATAATAGGTATATAATTCTCTCTCTATATCTCTTATATTTGGTTTGCTTGTGGATAATTCTATAATTTCAGAACAATAGGGCACTGACTCATCCAAATCTATGGAGGTCGGGTATGCTATCAATTTACATTTGGCTTTTAAAAGAGATTCATTATGCTCAACAATTACCGTATCATTACAATGGCTAGGGTCTCTACTAATTTGTAAAAATCTATCGTAAGTCTCGCAGACGGACGCCTCACAGGTTGGCGGCTGTGTCGGGTTACGGACCGGCGCGTGCGGCTGAGGCTCGGGTTCCGAGCTAACGTTATCTGATATATTTACTGGGAAGCGCGATAATGCATCGGCATTGCAATTAAGTTTGCCTTGCTTATGAACTATTTCGTAATCATATTCTTCTAATTTTAAGCGCCAGCGAATAAGACGTGACCCCGGATCTTTGACATTGAATAGCCACACTAACGGTTTATGGTCTGTGACTATTTTAAATCTGTGACCGTATAAATAAGGACGGAAATTTTTGACGCCAAATAGGATAGCTAATAGTTCTTTTTCGGTTGTCGAGTAGTTGCCCTCTGCTCTATTAAGGGTCCTAGATGCGTACGCGATAGGTCTGTCTTTACCTATAGGACCTTGCGATAATATCGCTCCGACCGCATAATTTGAAGCGTCGGTAGTAAGGATGAAGGGCTGACTAAAGTCAGGATATTGTAGGAGCGGAGCAGAAGTTAATTTAGCTTTTAATATATTAAATGTTTGCTCTTGCTCATTGGACCAGTGGAATGCAGCATCTTTTCGAAGAAGGGAAGTGAGAGGTTTTGTTAATTTTGAAAAATTTTCAATGAATCGTCTGTAATATCCGACCAGCCCTAAAAATGACTTAATGTCCTTCGGATTCTTAGGAGTAGGGAAGCTAGTGACTGCCTTGACCTTGTCTGGATTTGGAGATACGCCTTTTTCAGTGATAATATGACCTAGATATGCTACCTCGCGACGTAAGAACTCGCACTTATCTGGCTGCAATTTTAAATTGAATTTACGGAATCTGTCAAAGACTAGTTTTAATTTTTCCATATGGGATTTTAAATCATGACTATAAATTATACAGTCATCCAAATATACGAAGCAATGAAGACCTTGCAGGCCAGATAAGACCAAATTCATAAGTTTTTGAAACGTCGCGGGCGCATTTTTTAGCCCAAAAGGCATACGATTAAATTCGTAGTGTCCTGAGTAGTCTCCGTTAGTGATTACGGTAAATGCTGATTTTTGCGAATCTTCTCCATTTAGGCCTATTTGGTGAAAGCCACTTACAAGGTCAAGGGTGGTGAAAAATTTGGAATGTCCTAATTGATCTAGTATATCATTGATTAAAGGTAAAGGATATATCTCAGTGACAGTGACATCATTAAGCTTCCGGTAATCAATTACCAAGCGCCACTTTTGCGCCCCCGAAGCGTCCTTTTTCTTGGGCACAATCCACACAGGGGCGCTCCAAGGAGAATTAGATGGTCGGATAATATTCTGGTCCAACATACTTTTAATTTGTTTTCCTACTTCGGCCTTATGACACTCGGGAAAACGATACGACTTAGCGTGAATAGGGGCTGCATTCCCTGTATTAATAGAGTGTTCAATACCATTAGTGCATGAGAGCGGGTCTCCTTCTAGATAAAATATATCTGAATAATCTGAACAACATTCTAATAATAATTTTGTTTCCTCGCAATTTAAATGATTAGTGCGTATTAAATCGATCACGCGTTGAGATCTCTCAAAAGAGGAAATATTGAGATTATTAATTTCGTGAATATTTTGGAATTTATTTTTTTCAATAGCCTCATTATCGATAAACGACAACCGCACACGGTAATCCTGAATAGTAATATCGGATTCAGTAGTATTAAGGACTGTAACATTTACTCGATTGTTTGGTTTAATATTTACTATACAATTAGCTATGTATACGCCTGCACTATAGACATGATCTAAAACGAGAGCTTCGCGTAAACCTTTTATTTCAGACGGGTCATTCTTTATACCGCATTCTATGACGGCTTCAGATCTAGCGGGGATGTTATAAGCCAATAAATTATAATGAATAGGTATGCGTCTACCCAGAATAAATAGATAATTACTAGAATATTTAATATCGGCTTGTAGCGTCTTGAAAAAGTCGCTACCTAAAATACCGTCATATTTAAATTGAATTTTGTCACTTACTACATGAAATTTAAAAGAAAAATCGATATCTTTATAATTAAAATCAATATTCATCGACCCTAATGTTTCATAATATGAGTCAGTGTCGCTAAGACCCTTTAATTTAATTTTTTCGGCTGATAAAATAGGTTTACGTCCTAAATTTGATAGACGTAAGATACTTACGCAGGCGCCCGTGTCTAACAAAAAACAAAGAGGCTTTTGGGAGTAATTAGTTTTTAAAAATACATGAGGCAAGGATACTTTTGCATTGGAATTTACCTCATAAATAGGAGTATTCTCCGTATTAGAAATAGTATTTTCATTTTTATTATTTGAAGGAGTATCCGTCTGTACATGAACACTTTTACATGAACTCTTACAAGAAGTAGTTTTATTTTTAATAGGACTTAACGAATTAGTGACTCTCGGCGGAGTAGGTTGAGTTTGACAAGAAACCGTCCGTTTCGACAAAGGAGATCCCGAAGGTATCGGTCGAATACGGCTCAGCGAATCAGTGACTCCAGAGGGAGTTGGCTGAGGGTTTTTAATAACATCATTACGATGCGGGCAGTTATTACTGCTTTTATTAACGTGACAGGAGACCGTCCGAGTCGACAGTGGACATCTCGAAGATATCGGTCGAACGCGGCTCAGCGAATTAGAGACTCTAGAAAGAGTAGGCTGAGAGTCGTCACTAGAATTATTACAGGAAATATTCATAATGTTTGTGCCTATCTTATTATCGGGTGATCGGCGGCACGATGATGATACCCGATTATTTAGTTTAAATTTTCTGTTTCGAACGAATCTACCTCGCATTGTTCACAATTTTCATCGCGTTCGTAACTAGCGGTGGGCGGCGACTCAGCAGTAACATGATGCTGGCTGGGAATATTGTTATCACGGGAAGGACCCTGAGAATTCTGTTTTCGTCTAAAGCATTGCGAAATGTCGTGCCCCGGTTTCTTACAATACCGGCAAATTATAACTTTAGAAACATTTTGATTTTGTGACATAGTGGAAGTCGTAGGATTTCGAGATAAAAATGGTCTTATTTTGATTTTACGCGGACAGTCCTTTTCTGCGTGTCCTGATCGGTTACACGACGAACATAATTTAATTGAATTTATTTTAGAAATATGATTCTGTATCTTTTCTTCCTCGATAGCAATATTTACGGCATTGTTGAGAGTTTTAGGCTCTCTATTCCGGACAGCGCTACTGAGTAAAGGCCGAAGCCCTATGCAAAATGAAAATAAAGCTAGATCTTCCGTCATGGCGATACGCCCAGGAATTTCACTTTTTGAACAATTGGAATTAATTATTTCTGATTGTAAGGAAGTGAGACAAGTTTCAATGCGTAATGCATATTGAGCTACAGATTCATCTGAGGACTGTTTGCATGACTGTAATTCTAACAAAAGATGATTATGATGTTTTTTCTCTCCAAAATTTTGTTGAAGAAAATTCATTAAACTATCGAAATCCTCGAAAACTTTATTCGCACAAGCAATTTGAGCCTTACCACCCAATTTAGAAAGTATATATTTAAGGAGCAAATTTCGCTGGCTAGGGGATGCTAATTCTAGGGCATTTTTACAATTTGTCAGAAATGCTGTTAATGTATCACGTTCTCCATTATAATTATTAATAAAATCACATAAAATTTTGATAGGATATTGTTCCGTTGTTACGGCTTCTACCTTAGTTTCCGATTTATCTGATTTTACAGACATTTTATCGTTTATTATACTTAGGGAAATCGACACTAAGCACAATGACAAATAAAAATTTCTTTGAGTATATTATTAGATACGCGATTAAAGATTAAATAGGAATTTAATTAAAATTATACGCAACGATTTTTAATTACGTTTTACGATGTATTTTCATTTAAAATAATTAAATATCTGAGGAAATTTTATGAGATTTTCAGGAAGGAATTAGAGGATTGTTGCTCACAATATACAAAAAATAATATGTACGACTCACAGTACTGCTGCGAGAAGGAGAGTAGTGTCCATCGATGTTTCGGCGGCGCGGCGACGTCCCAGACCCACGGATGACGAGCAGCTCGAGAAGACCAGGAGGCAGCTAGCAGCTGCGTGGCACCACCAAGTAGCGCCCACGGAGAAGTTACGGCCCAACCGGCACGACGGCAGCAGCGACAGCGGCACAGGAACAACGGCACAGCGCGAACGGCGTGATAAAACGCCAGCGGCAGCACAGCGAGCCCGACGGAATACGCCCGGGTTTTGGAACTGGCTTGCTCTTAACGCTTAGAGCCAAAGAAGTCCACGAATCGCGACGAGAAAACGCGCAGAATGATCAGCAGGCTCAGTCAGTCCGATCTGAGGCTTACTGTCGTGATCACAATCACCAACTTTGAGTTTTTCCACCGAAAATTTTAGTTCCGCACAAAATTACACTCGCGCCGTTTTTGAGATTGCCGAAATCGTGGCGGTTTCTCGAGCATCCCACTTCTGACACCACTATTACGGAGTGGGTCAGGGGGAAGTTTTTAAAAAAAAATATTTTTTACAGCTGAAAATTTATTTAAATTGAAATTACACAAATATGTGTTGTCGCGCCGAGGTTCAAAGCTACTCTAATTAATTTATTACAAAATGAAAGAAAGGAAACGAAAAATGATGATTCTATGAAATATTGCACAAGCGTGAGACCGCATGCTCAGCTTTTCACCTTGAATAGGATAACCGTGGAAATGATATCATAACAGTACTTACACAAATTTAATTACACATCCATGACCCAGGAACTTTGAAATATTTTTGTTCCGTCGGCGGGATTCGAATCCGCGACCCCCGGCTTGAGCTACCAACTGCCCACCAACTGAGCCACAGAGGAGTTGATGGGTTAAGATCACGATGTCAATGACAATCGTGGTTTGTTTGTTTCCAGCGCCAAAAGACATTTTGAAGGTATTTTTTAACAAAACAAGGGGATATCTAATACTTTTAACTTTAGGGTGTGTATGTGTCCCTTATATAATATATTCACTGTGAAAGTATCAGGACTAAAACAGCATTTTTTTGTGATTTACATAATATATGGCCAAACGTCTTAGCGTCATGAATTTTCCCATACAAGACTTAAATAAAGTTACTCTTTCAACGCTGCCATTGTTACAGTGAACTCTATACAGTGTGTAACAAAAATAAGTGATAATACTTTAGGGTGTGTACGTGTTCCTTGTAGAGAGTTCACTGTAAAAGTAGCAGCGCTGAAAGACCAATTTTTTTTTTACTTTTGTATGGGCAAGGGCCCGAGCGTCACGAGTTTGTCCATACAAAAGTGAAAAAAAATTTTGGTCTTTCAGCGCTGCTACTTTCACAGTGAACTCTCTACGAGGTACACGTACACACCCTAAAGTATTATCACTTATTTTTGTTACATACTGTATACGGTACTCATACACATTCTAAAGTGATGACTGTTTTACTATCAGTCACAGAAGGCTTGAGCCGCCAATATCATTCTCTGCAGGTCTTATTCGCCTGACAGCTGATTTATGGAGCCCTTAACTTCAACCTGCGTTTAGCATGCGGCTAATACATATTAATCCGGCAATAAAACACTAACGGCTCTATGATCGATCACCTCTAACGTGTCGTATGTTTAACCAATGATGGGTAAGTGATGTTTAATGCATTGCCCTGCCGCTTGTTAAATGACAACAATTAGAGGAGGAAGTTCGATTTCGTGCGAGCCGGCGGCGCCAGACTACGTGAGGGTTTTGTCGATCGTTTGAGGTAAGTTACATGTGTCCGATATTCAGGATCGGGGCTAAGTATGAGTTGCATGGGCGTACCCAGGTTCTGGGCCAGGGGGGGGGCAAATCAGTTTTTTTTATAAGCTAGGTGTTTATAAAGAATAAAAAATTAATAATTATTAGTTTTAAAAATATTGTATTGTGCAAACAAATGGCAAAAATTCGTTTTCTTAATTTTTAATTTTTATAGATAAAAGTACTAGATAATATACTAAGTAGGGACGTCAACATGATCCAGGGGGGGGGGGGGGGGCATAGCTCAACGCGCTGGTTAGTAAACTTTCCCATGGCGAAATTCGTTTTTTTTTTTTACGAGCACACGGGTCACCTGATGGAAAGCAACTTCCGTCGCCCATGGACACTCGCAGCATCAGAAGAGCTGCAGGTGCGTTGCCGGCCTTTTAAGAGGGAAAAAGGCCTCCGGTAAACTCACTCACTCGGCGAAACACAGCGCAAGCGCTGTTTCACGCCGGTTTTCTGTGAGAACGTGGTATTTCTCCGGTCGAGCCGGCCCATTCGTGCCGAAGCATGGCTCTCCCACGTATGACGTGCTAAGACTTAGAGCTATTTCTTACAGTTTACAGACGATTACCGCCTAAAAAATCAAGGGTAAAAAATCCTTTCCACGCTCGAGCGAACACAGCAAATCGTATGCGTGTAGTCGGCGCTTAAAGAACCTGGCATTGTAAAAACTGGCGTACCACGTACTGGGAATAGGCCTATCTACAATGTACCAAGTGTGCAAGTGTTTTTAATTGATTCTTACTATTGAACTCGATATCAATTCTTATTAAGACGTCTTGTTGTATTTATAAGAAACATCAACTTAGCTGATTTATTTACCCAAGCCTAATAATACAATCCCCGCGTTCCATTTGATGTTAAAAATGATCAAAATTTTGATCGTTTTCAACATCAAATGGAACGCGGGGAATATATTATTATAATTATTATTATTACCAAAAGGCGCGTACATCGCTGATTGGCTAATTGTTTCTCAAGTTTCCCGTTATTCTTGACATTTGTAAAATTTGAAGATACGCCAAATTAACGGTAGACGTATAATTATTCCTCTGTAGTCTGTACAAAAATTCGCATTTCTATAGTCACTAGTTAGGCCAACATTTAGTATCAATACCCCTACATTGTTGAGCTGAGACTGACTGACTGAGACAATGTTTCTACAACTCAGGTTTAATTACTCTTTTTGATCGAAGATTTGAATAGATTAGCCTATACTCCAATCGGGCTAACTTGTCGCTAGCGGTCATCGACTCCCTGTCAAAAACTTGTCATTTTCCATATAAACCGCGATTGACAATAAAGTGTCAGATATTGTTTATCGTGGTTTTATATGGAAAATGACAAGTTTTTGACAGGGAGTCAATGACCGCTAGCGACAAGTTAGCCCGAGTGGAGTATAGCTCAGTCTAACACATAGGTTTCGACTCAAAGAGGGGTGCTAAATATAATTTACAGAAGTTATAACAATTTCTATAATATTTCGGATGGATTTTTTACGTGACCACGGCCACTTCAATTCAACCAATGCCAGAGAAAAAACTTCCTGAAGAAATTCCTAAACAATATATATATTTTTTAATCTTTATTTAAGGGTTTAAGAGGATACACCAGGGGCAAGAGAAATTGAAAATAGGTAAGTATTTGAAAATGTATTGCTGTCTCAATAATCTCAAGTCTCCCACCGCAGAGCGCGATAGAGACAACACGACAAAAGTTCTAATAAAAGAACAGAAAATCTTCGATTCGTTGTCCGCTGATTCCTTCTCCAAAACTTAACCGATTTAAGTAATTTTTTCATTAAGAATTAAAGCAAGGCTTGAGCTGTGTTCCTATGTTTTTTTTTTTTTTTTTTGTATATTCTAGCCAGTTTTGTTTTCTGGGTGTTTGAACACAGAGGAAAATCTGGCCATTTTTTTGGGTTTTTGGACGTTCTTATCTTTTTTAATAATTAAATTATGAAAAAAAAAGAAAACATAGGGTCATGCTAATAGTGGCCATAGATATTCAGGAAAAAAATCATAACTCTACCGGCATTATCCAGGGTGGAAACAGGGGACAGCGTTTGTATGGAAAAACGGCGGTGAGGAATCCTCTTAACGCCTCTAGCGACGCTGCGAACTGTGAAACAGCGGCGAACCGATTTACTGTCTCATCCGCCACACGACAATGCGTTATATTGCATCTCGCTCTATTCCTGTTTCGCAGATATTTCGCAGTTCGCGGCGTCGGTGGACTAGAGGCGTAATCGCAAAGCGATTATGACACCCGAATTCACATACATACAATCAAAATCATTTAATAAACTTTTAATTTCGAGAAAAGGTAGGTAGTGCCCTTGCGCGCTTCGCTTGGCTCATCTTGGCGGGGGCACTCCCGTGCACCCAGAACAAGTACTTATCACAAAAACAATAAAAAAATAAACAAATAACAAATTTACCAGCGCAAGCGCTTGATTTCTCTGGCCATAATTTTATATCAAAAGTGTGACCTAATACTCAAGGAAACTTTGATTACGGTAATATTACAGTATATTCCTAGACAGTATTCACCATGAAAACTACCTCGATTATTAAAGACAAAAGGACGAAAATTGTTCAATACTTTTATTAAACAAATTAAAAATGTACAATTCACCTTTTATTAACTAAATGCACGTTTTTACAATAAATAGAGCGAAGTTTCTGAAACGTCGCCTAATACACAACAATACTAAGCGTCTCGTTTTGATACATAAAGTTAATATAGCGGAATAGAGAAACAAAGGCCTGAGCAAGAGAGATGTCACTATCAGTAACACTGCGTGGTAAAAAGAGACGTGTGATACATGACAGCAGCACTCTTTTTTTGACGTCCAGTCGGCACATGCCGCACTTTGACAATTTAATCTCATAGAATTCATGTTCAATCATGCTTCTGTAAGTGTATACGTACACATATTTTTCACACAGATGAAAACCAATTTTGGTTTCGTTTGACAGCTCGAGATTGTTGCTCTATTCCGCTAGGTATATTAACTTTTTATGGTTTGATACGAACGTCTTTAGAGATTGCACTGGTTGAGGCAGCATACACCGTCCGGGCAGAGTTACCTGTAAAACACACAAACAAATTATAAACAGCAGTCTGACCTCCCAACCTGATACGATTTTGATTTACGAGTCCGATTAGTTTCAAATTGAGCCGCATCGTGATTTTGCGCTAGTGTATAATAGTCGGGAGTAGCAAAAGCTTAAGGGAGATCGCAGACGGCACACTTTTTAACCGACTTCCAAAATATGTTCGTCTGTATATATTTTTTTTTGTGTGATCGAGTCTGCGGCGCACATACATTCGGCATGGCGCGGCCATGCAGACTGACGGACTGTATGTGCGCCGCAGACTCGATCACACAAAAAGTGTGCCGTCTGCGATCTCCCGTAAGATCATGCTAATTCGATTCTGGGGCCGTACCACGAAACCGTTTTGAGCAATCGTACGAGAATGCCGCGTCCTACTCTTACAAACGAGAAATGACGTTGTATTGTTAGGGGACGCGGCATTCTCATTCGACTGTTTGAGTCTCAAAACGGTTTCGTAGTAGGCCTACTGATTCTGTCGGGAGTAAGGCAGCTACATTATTAACGGAGTTGCGGGCGTCATCTAGTATTCAATAAGTACTCAATACCTAGTTACAGTGTTACATTAGCAGTAGTTATAGCATGTATAGTCCGTGCAATCTACGAAGACGCGCCCCACCAATTTTTGGGTGAGCATCTTTCCCTTTGACCGTGACGCTTTCTCTTAATAATTGGTATATTTATTGTAGTGTGCGCGTGCACTCATAGGTAATTAGTGTGTACCGATAACACTCAAACATTGGCAAAAGCTTGCACACATATACTATAAACGATTAGGAGGAGTAGTGGGGCGCGTCTTCGTGGATTGCGCGGACTATACAGTGCTTGATTAGCAGTATTTATAACATGTAGTGTTTCACCTGTGTAGTGTGTGCTATGGCGGCGGCGCTAGCGGCACCAACAGCGGCTCGCGTGGTCGCCGCGCGCGTCTCGCAGCCCGTACCGGGCCGCGCGCCGCTCGCAGCCGCGGCCGGCCGGGCCCGCGCCGCGCGCGCTCCGCACCGGCCCCGCCCACACTCGCAGTGCTCGCCTCTAGCGGCCCGTCGCCGTCCAGCAGCGCCGCTCCTGTGTACAATTTATAGTATGTTGTGTTATAGCTAGTCTTGTGCAGAAAATAAACGAGTGTTGTTCACATACTCTTTTAGACAAAATAGATTCTATAACTATCTGCTTTATTGGGTCATTTTGTAAAAGAAGATATGTATGTTTTAATTAATAAAGATGATACGATGTTAAAGTCCTATCTGATATGTAGAAAAAGTTACTTTTAATATGTAGAAAAAGTTAGTTTATTTGTCGTTTGAACTTCGAACGCCTATCACCGGTGCTTGTTAGACCGGCGAGAAGAACCGGATCGGTCGCACCCAATCAAATCTCGACAATATTCAAATGTTTTTTTTTAGAACTTCGTTACTACTGGTATATACTAGAGCGGCGAAAAGAACCAGCATTTGAAACTCGACGATACTATACAAAGAACTTTAACACATTTCATACCTGCAGCAATAGCAGCAGCAGCGGCGGGCGCCTCTCGCACCTCCTCTCGTCGCGTGCCGGCGTGACGCGAGCCGCGCGGCCGACCGCGACGCGCGCCGCGAGTCCCGCGCGACAGTCGCACCGGTGAGAACTCTGAAACATACATAGCATTTGTTTAGACTAACTTTCACATTATGTCACAAGCGACGCGCACGCCCGCGTAAAACATACACCTAGTTTTACAATTAGAGAGCATAATGCGACTCAGTGGCGCTTAATGTCGAATTATGCTGAAACTACTTTTCTGTCAGAGTTGGTATCCATTGCGCGCATCAAGCGAAAGTACTACTTTTGATAGTGCTCGATTGTGCGAAGCGGTCTTGTTGTTGAAACATTCAACGTTAAGCATTATGCCGCATAATGCGCTATAATGCTCTTATTGGAAAACACACAATATGAAGACAGTCGCGAAACCTCGGAAAGACAAACGGTCGTACTCAGTGAGATTTTATAATCACTCAATTGAACTGAATTATTGCTTTTATTTTATTGGACACGAGTCGTCCATCCACTCGACACAAACTCGCTTTTCTGTCTGCCCATCTATGTGCTTAGATCTCTAAAATTATGCAATGGGTTTTGATGAAATTTCACGCAGATATAGAGTAGACACTAGACAGAAAATGACATAGGCTACTATTATCTAGCGACAATAGTTCTCATGGAATTTTATTTTTTGCCTACATAGTCGCGGGCACAGTTAGTTTTGACATAAGCTCCATACTTTTCACATCTTTATAAAGTGATAATTAAAGTTAAGTATACTCACGGTGCGGCTCGTCCAGCACTAGTGCGTCGCTGTCGTCGTCCACTTGCAGCGGGCTGCCGGGCTCCGACGTCGAGTCGCGGGGCCGCTTAGCCTCGCCCACACCACCCTGATTATAGAATTTGATGATAATGGCAGTTGCAGTAGTGGGTGGTGGGCCAATGACCGTTAGAAAAAGTTGATAATGTCGTAAATAAATTAAAACGGTCAGTTACAAAACTAAAAACCCGACTGCATTTTGATAAAAAGTTACTCTCAAGTCTCATAGTGAACACGAATTTATCGAAACCTCTCGAGCTAAAATCCATCAAGACTGCCAGGCTCCAGACTGTGTCAAACAATTACCAAGACCAGCAAACGTAAAACTTGCTATGATTTTAGTCAGTTTCAAAAATTAAAAATCAAAATCAAAAATATTTATTTCCAAATAGGTTAACAAAGTTAACACTTTTAGAACGTCGTATCTACATGAGGCCTACCACCGGTTCGGGAACTACCCCGAGAAGAACCGGCGTAACAAACTCGCACGGGGCCACCTTTTACCAAAAAGGTGGAAAATAACAATACTATTATTACATTATATTGTGAGTAACAAACTTCGTATTAATATTATTTACCTGGGGTAACAAACCGCTCTTTCGTTTCCGTTCTCTTTCCTCCAGCTTTTTCTCTTCAGACTTTTGTCGATCTGCAAAAAAAAAAGAAAAAATAATTAAAATTATTAATAATATTGTTACTTTTAAAACACATTAGAATATACTACAATAATAATTCAATTGAAAATCACTGTTCATTTTAAGGACGCTATCACAAAAATTAGCAGGTCAGTACGAGTATCGACGTTAAGGACATTAAAATAACATTCAATATCAGCGCGCCCTGTACAGTGCGGTTACTTCGCTCGCCGCGTTCTTGATAGGGCGAAAAAGTATGAAGAAATTTGAGAGCGTTTCTAATTTTTATTATAAAATATGGAAATGTTATTTATTTTTATATAAAATATTTAGCTATTCGTACAGGGGACTAAATAAGCAACAATTTTTTTGTATATTTATTTTCCTTAGTTCAATGTAAATTAGCTATAATGGTACCTAATCAAACCCCATTTTTTTTAATCTTTTGCGATTATTGTGATGGTCAAAACGTATTTATGTGAAAATGTTGTATGCGGCTATAACATTTTTATAGTGTAGACGTGGAGATAAATATTATCTTTCATTTGAAACCAAAATATCCTCGCAGTGTGACTCCTAATTCTTTAAAATGATACCTAAAGATCGCTGATATTTGTGAAAAAATGTGATAGCGTCCTTAAATAATAAGTAATATAATGTAAAACTGTGAGACAATGAGAAATAGCTTACATTTTAATTCTATTTCTTCGTCGTCTAAAAGTAACGACACCACTTCTTTTGGCTTGAGTGTGTCGGGTTTAAAATTGCCACCGCTTATGACCATCCTTTGAATCTGAAAAAATAAGTAGTTTAAAGTTATGTTTTGTTGGTGATATTAGTACTTACATCAATTAATATTTATTTTATAACTATGTAAATGGTAGCAAACTCCGTTGCGTCTAAATTCACTTATCGCGCTGCAGCTGAAAACTTTTTCGCGACAAAACTCTCTTACGTCCTTTCTCGGACTTTAAAGTATCTCCATACGAAACTTCTAAATCGGTTAAGCTATTTCAGCGTGAGGAGGTAACAGATAGACGAATAGACACTTACACGTTTATAAAATTAGTAAGGACTTTATTTATTTCTTCGTAGAATATCATCTGTAACAACAACCGAGTAGCAGTACGAATATGATGCGTCTTTCCGTAATAAAAGCGCTAACCATTCCATAGCTTTATTTTCTAACTTTCTAATGCGTCGTTTAGTTTCAGCTCTGTTGGGCAGAGAAGTGGGCAGCGCGAGAATGTAAATAGTCACTCGCGCTGCCACTCTTCATGCCGCTGCCGCTGCCCGACGTGTAAGTTTTTAAGTAAGTAAGTTTTTTTCTTTCTTCTTCGTCTTATTATTTGTTTTTATTTAGGCCCGATTCGACCAAACTTGAAGTAACACTATAACTATCATGAGAATAATTTTACTCCTTTAATTTACTCTAGGGTATTATCGTTTGCATTTTACCAAGTTACTCAAAGAGTATGAAATAAAATGTCAATTATAGTTCACAATGACACCGACCGTGACAGTTGAACCCTGTTGTGCAACTATTCTCAGTTTAATATTTACTCCACCAAAATAGCCCGTGTAATTGGTAATTGCACGGGAGTAAATATTTACTCCCGTGCAATTACCTCATTCTTGGATTAGAAGTTGTAAAAACACAAAACCAGCTTACTCTTAGATTAGGAGACAGTTATACTCGAGTAAAATTTTACTCCAGTTTGGTCGAATCCGCCCTAAATGTGATTATTAGTCCTTTGACATAGGTTTAGGTACTATATTATTGTAAATGAATCACAATAAATTTTAATTTTATTTCGACAATAGGTATAAAGGGAAAATTATTGTAATATACTTTCATTAGATACTGACTTAAACTTTCACAAATAATGATGTAAAATTAAAATTAGATAATATGAATATAAATTTCTATCATAACCTATTATGTAAAAAGAAAAACTAACGAATTAACTGTAAATTGTAATAACTTGACTAACATTTATATAACATTTTGCACGTCGATAAATCGACAAAATATGTGAAACACTGCTTGAATTGTATCACCCTCTGTGCCATATTTATGCAAATAAAAAAATATTATTATTATTATTAAGTATGTAGTGGTGTAAACGCTCACTCGCGTCGTTACTGCCGCAGTATGCAGGGCCATATTGCCGGCAGCGCGTAACAGTAACAGCGGCAGAGGCTGAATATAAACGTCCCATAAGAAATGCGCACTTCGTACTTTAAAGCGGTATGAAGATTTTGGCCGACCTACTGTCCGCTAAATGTGTTTTTTCGCGTTCACGAATATTTGTTTCAAAAATGGATAGCTAACATCAATACAAACAAAAAATAATCTTAGATAAAACCACATAAAGTGTCACATTTCGAAGATATGAGCTGCCAAAGTTTTACCAATTTAAGTTTTATCTTTTTGTTTGTATTGATGTTAGCTATCCATCTTTGAAAAAAATATTCGTGAACGCGAAAAAACACATTTAGCGGACAGCAGGTCGGCCAGGCTCCATACAGAAATCTTCATACCCCTTTAGGTATTGTTGTATGTTTGTACCCACCTCGCTCTTCTCCTTGGCCCGCTGCATGATCCGCTCCTCGATGGTGCCCTTGCAGATGAGGCGGTAGACGGTGACCTGCTTGGTCTGGCCGAGCCGGTGAGCGCGGTCCATCGCCTGCTGGTCCACCGTGGGGTTCCAGTCAGAGTCGTAGAATATCACCTGGAAATATAATCGCATTACACTACTGCACGTGATACTGAAGCCAGCAGCCTTACCCCCGAAACTGTAGGCCTACTACGAAACTGTTTTGAGACTCAAACAATCGGACGAGAATGCCACGTCCTGCTCTAACAACGTCATTTCAAGTTTGTTAGAGTAGAACACAGCATTCTCGTCCGATTATTTGAGTCTCAAAACAGTTTCATGGTACAATTCTTGATACGATTTTGATTTACGAGTCTGATCAGTTCCAAATTCAGCCGCAGCACGATCGTGCGCTAGTATAGCTGTCAGGAGTGGGAAAAGTCGTTGAGATCGAATTAGTTCCAAATTGAGCCGCAGCACGATCGTGCGCTAGTTATATATGTGGGAAGTAGCAAAAGCTGTTGAGATCGAACTGATTGGATTCTCGATTCGACTCTGATTCTGTCGGGAGTAAGGCTGGAGTCTGTTGACAACAAGTTGACAAATTGAAAATGGATTATAGTTATTTTTAATGTGAAATTAAAACAAAACATTACATCTCAAATCAAAATCGAGGGTAATTTAAATTATTTTACTTTCGCAACATTTGCAAAGTAAATAAACTACCAAAGGACTATCTTGAGCGTTTCGTTTATCCAACCAAATGCTAAACCTAAGATAAAATATTCGCAATTTAAATCCATACTAATATTATATATGCGAAAGTGTGTCTGTCTGTCTGTCTGTTATTACCTCTTCACGACGAACCGCTGAAACAATTTTGCTGAAATTTGGTATAGGGAGACTCGATCGCACAAAAAGTCTGTCGTCTGCGATCTCCCATAGAGATACTTAGAGTCCCGGGAAAGGACATGGGATACTTTTTATCTCGGAAAAATGTACGGTTCCCGCGTGATAAACGAATTGTGGGGCAACGGAGTTGCGGGCGTCATCTAGTAATATACGTTTTTGTATACTCACAGTATCGGCGGCAGTGAGGTTGATGCCGAGTCCGCCGGCGCGCGTCGACAGCAGGAACACGAAGATGTCGGCGCGAGCCTGCACAGTGCACATACACGCATATTGAGGTATCAGCGCGGCAAGCGACCGCGACCGACAGATATCTATATATCAATACGTGGGAGAAAAACTTTGTAACCCTTTTTACGAAAAATGGGGAAACGTAGGTGCATGAAATTTCGCACAGTTATAGTTTATGCACTCCTTCTGCATGAGCATCGAGCCAATAATATTTTAAAATTATGTTTTTATCATGCATTTTTTTAACAAATAAAACGTTACACACACTACAACACACACACTAGGAAAGATGACAGATTTTTGAGTGACAAGCCTATACATACGAATTATACTCTTTTATTTATGCTTGAAATCTGTTGACAACAAGTTGACAAATTGAAAATGGATTATAGTTTTATTTATTGAATTTTAGATACTATTAGACAATGCTTAAACGGCCAGTCTGAGATCAGCTGACAGGAATTGAAAAAAATATGTTAAAGTCAATATCTTTTCACAAAATATAGGTAGTAGTCCTAATGTCGTTGAAAGTAAGGTCCAATTTCGACCATTGGGCGATCTCTAGTTCAAATAAAATGCCAATTTATGACAAGTTACATCTACAGTCTACACCACTACAAAGCAGCGGCGCCATGGGCCGCTAGACCAATGTCGGTAGAAAATGAAGCCTATGTCATAAAACCACATTTTATTTACATTCTTGTCGGTCGCGGTCACTTGCCGCGTTGATCGGAACGGTTCTCATCAAAAGCATCAAACGCATACAATATAACGCGACGTAATTTCGGCGTGGTGTGTCATAGGTAATTTAAAATACATTGCAGGCGGAATCATGCCGAACTTCCGCCACGGAACTTCGGCATTGTGTGTTTAGACACTTAAGAGTTTCTTTAGTTTATTATTTTCGAAATGCATCAGTTTTGAAAATTATTTTAGGTAAATGACGTTATATTATACAGGCAATAAGCGTACAAACACGAAAAGTTGTATATTTTTAATTTTTTACATAATTTATTATTATTTTAATTTACATAATCACACAAATCTTTCAAAGTCGTGCGTATGCGCAAGCGTGTATGCGTGTGTTACATCTCGCAAAAAATATTGAACAGATTTTTATTAAACTTGGTATGGCAGTAGTTTAGGCACTGGATTAACATACAATAGTATTAGTAATAGTAGTGGATTTTTTAACTCACCTGGAAGTCGGCGACCATGTCTCTTCTAGCGGAGATTTTACTCGACCCGTCCAGTCGCATATACTTGTGTTTTCTATGCCACATGTACTCCTGCGCACAAAATATATTACTGACATTATATAAATAAACACCTTATAATATGTCAGTGTGTATCCCGGCTTATAATAAATAAAATCTAGTGATATGTAAACTAACGCTTGTTTTGCCAAGTTAGTGATCTGACCAGAAGTCCAGAGGTTTAAAGGCTGATAAGTTCTGTCTCGCAAATGGCCCATGTCTTGGGTCCGGTTAACGAATTTCGCCCGTATATCTTAGATACTAAGACGTAAGTTACACGTTTAGTTTGTCATCAATATGGCGTCAGTCTGAGACGCCAGATTGATGACAGATTGATGGCTAAAAAGTACATAATAAAGAAATGACCAGTCCGACAATCAACTAGTTAGCTAGGTTAGCTGTTAGATGTTCAGTTTCGTGTCAATCTTGCCAGAATGATGGACTGAACTGATGAGAAACTGAGCGTGTAATCTACGTCTAAGTTTCATCTAGCGTACCTCTAGCAGATCAATCATTTTGGTCATCTGGCTGTATATGAGCACGCGGTGTCCTCGCTCCTTGAGCCGCCGCAGTAGCGAGTCCAGAACCGTGAGCTTGCCCGCGTCGCTCACTAGCTGGTTCTTGTCTGTTTAAATTCAAATTCTTTATTAACACAGTACACAGAATATTTATTTATTTATTTATTTATTCAGGTATAATTACAGACAACAGAATAATACATTTACATAAATAGTTAGTATAGTTTTACAGTATACATGAAGGTGGTAAGATAGTGATGATTGATAAATAAGTCCTTACATTCTACCATGATTATAACTTTTTTTTTTATTAAATAAGGGGGCAAACGAGCAAACGGGTCAGCTGATGGTAAGCAACTACCGTCGCCCATGGACACTCGCAATATCAGAAGAGCTGCAGGTGCGTTGCCGACCTTTTAAGAGGGAATACGCTCTTTTCTTGAAGATTTGCAGGTCGTATCGGTCCGGAAATACTGCTGGTGACAGTTCATTCCAGAGTTTTACAGTGCACGGCAGAAAGTTACGCGAAAAACGCACTGTGGAAGACTGCCACTCATCAAGGTGATGAGGATGGTATGTTTTTCGCGTGGGACGATAGCGAAAAGTTGCAGGTGGTATGATTCCGAACAATTTTTCAGAGCACTCTCCGTGATACAACCGATAGAGGATGCAGAGTGAAGCTACATCTCGGCGTAATTCCAGGGGGTAACTTGGTGTTTGAAGTTCTATAAATAGTTATTTTATACAGTATGTCAAAAGAAACCAATATTATAATTGTGTAATATTGGTTTCTTTTGACATACTGTTTTGACATATATATTTTCATCATTGACAAAACTCGTCGGTTATACTGTGGCGATATAATTGGCTTCAAAGGAAGATCTTCTGATGGAGCAAGATATAGTATGCTCGGTCAAGCCAAAGTTGTTATTTCAGACGTTGTATAATTATGTCATGCTGATCTCAGAAACTTCGACAGCGCGATGCAGGATTGTGGCGCTAGTTGTCTCACCTGGCACCTGTAGCTCCGCCCAACCGTGGTGCGGGCGCGCGGCGTGCACGAGCGGCGCGAGGTCGTGCGTGCGCGCTCGCAGCCGCGCCGCACGAATCGCGTGCGCGAACCGGCGCGACACGGCGAACGCGTCGCCGCCGCACGCAAGCACCTTAAAGGTGACATAAACATTAATATTACACATTTATGATAAATAAGTTGTACAATTAGCTATATAATGTTTTGTTCACGTCTGCAAGACACCTCTTCTTGTGCTGCACCGTGCGCAGGAAGAGCGGCAGCGGTGTGGGGACGTGCGTGCGGACACTCCGGTGCTTGTGTCTCCGCGTCCTATATCGCCGTCTCGCTCTATCTCTCTGCAGCTGTGTATTATGTCTGTCTCACCTTGTGCTGCGCCGTGCACAGGAAGGGTAGCAGCGACGTGGGGACGTGCGTGTACGTTCACGATGGACGGGGCTCGTGCGTACTCTCCGGAGCTTGAGTCTCCGCATCCTATATCGCCGTCTCGCTCTATCTCTCTGCAGCTGTACATTATGTCTATCTCACCTTGTGCTGCGCCGTGCATAGGAAGGGCGGTAGCGGCGTGGGGACGTGCGTGTACGTGCGCGATGGGCGGGCCTCGTGCGTACACTCCGGCGCCTGCGTCTCGTCCACTGCGACCATCTCACCATCTTCACTTTTGATTTCTTTCAACATCTCCGGCTGCAATAGTAAATAAGATGAAATAAAAATTTTATAAGCTTAATGGCCTTTCCACATCTCCTCGTCACGACAACAACGTGGAACGGTGCGGTAACGTGGCACGGTACGTTGTCGTGACGTGAGCGTCAACGTAACGTAAAAATGAATGTCACGAGTAACCAAACTTTTTATATAAACACTTTTATATAAAAACAAACACCATTATTGATAAAATATATTCTGTACCTGTTCCTCATTTTCTTTCAGATGTCGCGTACGCAACGCTCTATGCTCTACGGTTTCGGGCATGTAGTGTATCACGTGATCTGTGTGCGTATAGAATGGACCTCCTGCAAAAAATTGGTTGTCTGTAAAGTCGGTTTACGGCATAAACTTAATATTCCACTAGGTATATTAACTTTATGGTTTACGGACGGTAGTTTGACATGACAACATCAAACATTACAGTCGCTCGAGCCAATCATGCCTCTCTCTAGTCCGTGCCGCGCTCTCGCTTGCGGAAAGCGACAATGAGCGTAACGGAACAATGACGTCATCTTTTTCGTGCATGTAGTCCGTAGTATTCTGTATTGAGTTATTAGACATTGTCACGTCAAAAATATTGTGGTGTAGTAATTGCTGAAATACCCTTTTGGTAAACATAATATCGTTCAATTTTTTATTTCATAAAGACAAAGACGTAGTTAACTACAGATTTTATCATTGTTAACTAGTTCATAATCAGCTTGTTTACTTCTCAATTTTGACGGAAGTTATTAAGTTTTTCAATATTATTTTTTATGTAGGTGATTTTTAGATAATAAGATAATATACCTGTAACCCACAATGGGTCTGTAAAGAGCAGTTCTCGCCACAACAGACTGTCGTGTTTCCGCGCCTTCAGTATATCCGCGTTGGGACACACTAACAGCATATCCTAAAAATATTTTTAATGCTTAAATAGATTTTTAAATAATGCTCAGTTCTGTGGCTGAGTAGACAGTAAGTCGTCCATTGGCCCAACGATACTTGTCTCTTTTACTCGTACGCTTTTATCATATAATTGCTAAAACGAGATGGCAATATACTCGTGAGCGATTTAAAAACACAGAATATAATGGATCAATGCACAGAATTTGTACTAGCCCTACGGGCTACGACCTTACTATAGCAAATGCTTTATGAAGAGAATATTGTACACACCTTATAATTAATTTTCTTATAATAATCAGTTTGTTTATCGTCACTATCTTCGTCTGTCCACCATGTTCGTCGATGCCGCAGCTTCTCATACTTGTCAAAACATTGCTCGATATGTTGGACCCTGCAAGATTAATATTAATCAGGGCAAGCGAAGCGAGCCCTAGTATATCCCACAACGTGTAAACATTTTGTGGTACACTTTACGGAAAAACTTAAAAAAACGATTTGTGCTTTAACATTGTAATTTTTATTAATATGTAGATGGGTTATTATAAGTCAATCAAGGTTTTTTATATGTAGAATGTAGATGTGTTATCATAGGTCAGTCAAGGTGTGACGACCCGAGCCTTCACAAAGCTCTTTTAGCTAGTATATATGACGGCCCACACTTTTCATTTCTTTTCTATTAATTTTAACGACATAGATCGAAAAAATCAAGTGGGAGAACCATTTGGACACAATTCATGGATAAAGCAAGGACAGAAGATACAGATACAGTACAGATACAAACGAAGAAAAAAAAATAGTTTTTATCAAGGGCTCCAATTGAACATATCGGAGCCCTTGATAAAAACTATTTTTACATGTTTCTTATATATAAGAAACATAAATATTTCTTATTTATTCTATATATTCTTTCCCTGCTAACTTGCTAAAGATTAAAATTATTCTTAATATTATAGATATAACCTTAAGAATAATTAAAAACTATTTTTGAATGTACGTATATTGTATAATTTCCAAATATAAAATTAAGAATACTCACGCATACATCATACTGCACACAGTCACCCTGTGCAACTCCATTGGAGACAAGTCCATGAATCGACTGAACGAGAACCCTTCCCACATATTCCGGTGAACATACTCCGTAGCCAGCACACTCAGTTTGTTATATAGCAGGTGTCTTTGGGACGGTGTACTGTCACTCAGTATACCATCCTCCGCTACCAACTTGGGTAGATGATAATCATCGACTTGCATCACAAACGGTGACCGGACGTCCCTCCTCTCGAATAGCTCAGGGTGGTTACATACCTGGTTATAAAATAGAACATTTTTTAAGAACACATGTTGCTCGCCCGATTATAGGTACCCAAAATATCTCTATGACAAGTTTATGAAATTTTGAGTCTGGGTGCCATCGAAATTCTCATACAAACGTAATACCAAGATCATTTCGCATACGAGAATATTTACCATATTTGAGTTATTATTCAGCTTTAAGATAGTAATTACCTAGGTTTCTGTACAAAGATTCACTGCAAAATATTAACATAAGTACCAAAAAATATGAATGATTACAATCTAGTATGTAAATATTGTAATCGTTTGTATACAGAATTTCGATGGCACCCGGACTCTTAAGACTTGAAAAGGACAAACATTTTTTTCACAGTTTTTAACCAATGATGTTCTACTTATACAGATATGTTACGTCCATACTATTTTCCGGCTTAAATCTCTTCCGAACAATTTTCAAATTCAAAATTGCAGACATTGACAAATTTGACAGATAAGTGAAACAAAAGATACGAAAAACCATTTATATAAAAGAAACAGTTCTATTTTTAAACGTCAAATCGTATCGCTGTCTCTTTCTTCGCCTGAGCTATGACGAAAATTCGGTTTTTTCCAGATTGTTCGAAAAAATAATTGAAAATGTAAATAATCGAGGTATTTATTGCAATCAAGACATGTAAGAGATTCCATTTGTTTTGTTTACTTTCGAGTTATAATTGGTACATTTTCGAAACACGCACAACGTCATTTTCAATTTATTTAGGTAAGACAAGACGCGGCACGTTCGTGACTGCGCTCGATTCAGACTAAACAACAGACGGGCTGTATTTGAAGCTTCACAACGCGCGCGGTAGTAACATATCTGGTTTGAGTATTTCATCATTGTTTTTAACACAATTTATTACTAGGATTCGGTGGTTACTGGTTGAAATATTTCATGCATGATTGAAATGATTCTACTGGTTACTAAGTTAATCTTAGTCTCACCTTCCTAAACTGCATGACTAAATTCATCAAATTAGATGTGAAGTTCTTGTCAACATTATGACCAGACTCTGCTCCAACAGAGTAATGTAGTAACTCCTCTATTTTAATTTTCTTCTTTAGTGCTGAAAAATAACATTTGCATGGTTTCATGAACGGAACAATACGGCTCTATCCTTACAAAACTTACTATTAATTCTAGACATGCAATGGAAGAGATATTGTCGCTTTTGCATCAACGGATCATATTCTGTTTCTTTCCCCTAATGTATTACTCAATCTAATTTGTGTGATGTCTACATGTCTGATACATAAGAAAAGGTACTTGATATAATTAATTTCTACTGCTAGGCATAGCGCTTTTGTGGGCCACATTTTTACAAGCATATGGGTTTATTCTTCGAGGATTACTGTATAAAACACTTAGCACATACCTATATACAATAGTTTCTGTCGTATCGTGAGCGGGCAGTGTACCATCACCTCGATTTTGTCGGACAACTCATTTTCAACATCCTTCTTGATACGTCTCAACATAAACGGCTTCAAAATCATATGCAACCTCGATAAATGTTCTGAAAAAATGTGTAAAGATCAGGCCCACCAACCATTAATCATTTACAAGTAGACTCGATTATTGCTAATCATTATTCTTAATATTATGCCTCGGCTTTCATATACGAGCATATTAATCTTAATTTTATTCCAGGCGACACAAGAAAACCAAAGGCAGCTAGGAACACATTTTTTTATTTCATATATTACCTGACTTTATTTTTTTTTAATGAACATTCTATATTTATCCTAATTACAAACATATAGCCACAATATAGTCACTCTAGACCAGGGGTCACCAATTATTTTCGCTCTGGTCCGTTTTAAGACATGAAATGACCTTCGCGGTCGAAACATTTTATATAAAAAAAATATTAAACATAGGTAATTACGGAAATTACAAAGTTATTTTTTAGATATATCAATGAGAAAAGTAACCATTTTTTTGTAGCTAATTATCTCTCTGAAGTGAAATATTGGTGCAAGCTTGAATATTGACGTTAAATCCTGGAGATGTTGAAGTCCTAAGATGAACGAAGATCATCTTCGAACATGCTTGGTCCGCACACAATGTGTCGGCGGTCCGGATGCGGACCGCGGTCCGCCATTTGGTGACCCCTGCTCTAGACTAATCACAACTTACTCTCATCAATGGTGCTCTTATTTTCCGCGTGACTCTCAATATCCTTGGAGAACCACTCATTGAATTCCTCGTGCGAGTCAAACAGCGTGGGCATTATAAAGTGCAGGAGTGCCCAGAGCTCCGCCATACTGTTTTGTATCGGTGTACCTGCAATTACTCATTGTTATAGCTTAACTCAGTTTATCCATACTTAAAATCATAAATGCGAAAGTGTGTCTGTCTAAGTCTGTCTCTAGGTAACCTCTTTACGCTCAAACTACTGAACCGATTTTACTGAAATTTGGTATGGAGATACTTTGAGTACCGGGAAAGGACATAGGATACTTTTTTGTAAATTGTAAACTTTATTTTAAAATAATAATTTTTCTCTCACTTTTTTGGTAAAAAGTGGAACCCGTGCGAGTTTCTTACGCCGGTTCTTCTCGCCGGGGTAGTTCCCGAACCGGTGGTAGGCATCAGGTAGACATTCTGAAAAAATTTGATTCAAATTTACTCAGAAATAAAACATTTTTTATTTTTTATTTTTATTTTTTTATTTTATCTCGGAAAAATGTACGGTTCCCGCGCGATAAACTCATTATGGCGCAACGGAGTTGCGGGCGTTATCTAGTAGTACAGTATAAAAAATTCAAAATTCTTTTCTAGGGCAGAAATCCTAAATCTTTCCATGATAAGAACTAACTTATAGGTTTACTTAATTTCCTGAAAATTAAGGTAGAGAGCTAAGCGAGAAGAGTTAACAGATACACAGACACAATCTCACGTTTATAATATTAAAATGGAAGATGGATCATGGAAGTATGGACTTACCTGACAGTAACAAACGGTTTCTACAGCTGAATCCCAGTAGGAGTTTCCACCGCATGCTAGCCGAGCTCTTTATGGCCTGAGCTTCATCCAGTATCATATATTGCCAGGAAACCCTATTTAGATACTTGAGATCAGACACGACTATCTGGTAAGACGTTACCACCACATGAAAAGCCGCTTGACTAGTATGAAGATCCTTTCTCTCCCAGAATTGACGGAGAATCTTTCTCTCGCTGGGACTACCCCAATATGGAACCTGAAAAGTTTTGTAAGTATTCAATACAGAACTCGGCACAAAATACGCAGGTGCTGACTTGCTGACAGCTGGTGCTTTGGATGGCTCTGCAACTTTAAGAAGCCATAATATCTTTAACAATACATATGCATACATATATAATAATAATAATATAACTTTATAATTATAACTATTTATAACTATATAACTAATATTATAAATGGGAAAGGGAAAAAAAGTAGCAGGTACATGACGCAAAGATTAAACGATGTGCCCAGAGTTATTTACAACGATACTCCGATTGCTTACACACACTCTGCAAAAAACCTCGGAATAATTATTGATAGCAATCTGTCCTGGCAGCCTCAAGTCAATGAGGTAAGTAGGAAAATATTTCACTCGATACACATGCTTAAGCGTCTTCAGAACTTTTTGCCCTTAAAAACTAAAATTTCCCTAGTCCAGTCACTCATTTTCCCTATCCTTGATTATGCTGACTCCTGCTACTTAGATGTTACCGAAGAGTTGCTGACTAAGTTAGAACGTTTGCAGAATCTCTGCATTCGTTTTGTCTTTGGTCTTAAAAAGTATGACCATGTCTCTGCTTTTCGGTCACAGCTAAGGTGGCTTCCCATTCGTCTTCGGCGAAATATCCATATTCTCTCCCTCCTTTATAATATCCTTTATAACCCGTTGTCTCCCTCTTACCTCGTAGAGCGTTTTGACTTCTCACGATCCTTAGACGTCCCTTGTAGACCTAATGTTAGAACGAACCTTTCCCTCCCCTCCCATCGCTCCAACTTCTTTTCCTACTCATTTACTGTTCATGCAGTCAGATTGTGGAATTCTCTTCCCCATGCCATCCGTGATAGTCCTACTATTACTGTCTTTAAAAGACGCTTGAAAGAGCACTACCTCAATTCTGAATCCAGCCATGATTATTAAATATACATATAGAATGTATTTATTTATAGTATATTATAATTTATATAGTTTATGGTATAGTATACATATTGTATTATAATATAGTAAGTATGTTATTATTATTATTTTAATTTTTTTTTGTTGTACATATAATACTGTTTATCATAGTAATAATTTAGTTGTATATTTCATTTGTGTTTATCTGTGCACGCCCTATCTGATGTTTTCTGATCAAATTTCTCTTCTTAGGTCTGCTGGAAGAAATCTCTTTAGAGATAAGCAGTACCTGTTGTGTCGTCTTTCTTTATAAGTATAACTTGTTACATGTTTTTTGTGTGCAATAAACGGTTAAATAAATAAAAGTGTGTCTGTCTGTCTGTCTGTCTGTCTGTCTGTTACCTCTTCACGCCCAAACCGCTGAACCGATTTAGCTGAAATTCGGTATGGAGATACATTGAGTCCCGAGGAAGGACATAGGATATTTTTTATTTCGGAAAAATGTAAGGTTCCCGCGCGATAAAAGAGTTGCGGGCGTCATCTAGTAATATAATAATAATAAGCGTTTATTCAGGACATACACATTACCCCATTTGTTAAAATATGATTATGTTTCTTTCACCATAGCAGGAAAGCTTACTGTACTCAAACAGTCATACATATTTTCATAACCGAAATATCAATAGATTCATAATAAAGTCCGGGAAAACATAGAATACACAACTTATAACTCTAACTCAAATTACATTAATATTTATTATATCACTTGAAATAATAGAGGAGGAAGAGTAAGCAACGTAATATTACTTCAAAAAAATAAAATAACCTACAAGAGGGAAACATAGACGACCTCCGTGGCTCAATGGTTAGAGTGTGTGGCAATTCAAGCCGGGGGTCGCGGGTTCAAATCCCGCCGACGGAACAAAAAGTTTTTCAATGTTCCTGGGTCATGGATGTGTATTAAATATGTGTATGATATAATAAAAATCTTAAATATATGTTTAGTATAAAAGTATTAAATATATATCCGTTGTCTGGTACCTGTAACACAAGTCCTTCAGGTACTTAGCACGGGGCCAGACTGACGTGGTGTGAAGCGTCCATAGATATTATTATTATTATTATACATTTTTCCGGGATAAAAAGTATCCTATGTCCATTCCCGGGGCTCAAAGTATCTCTATACCAAATTTGAGCAAAATCGGTTCAGTGGTTTGGGCGTGAAGAGGTAACAGACAGACGGACACACTTTCGCATTTATAATATTAGTATGGATAAGCAAACACAGTAACACCACTTACCACTTTAAAATCCGGCACAAACCGCTGCATCTCCTGCTGCCAGTTGTGTAACGTTGATGCCGGAGACACCACCAGGAATGGACCCCACACCCCCAGCCTCTCCGCCACGTGGCAGAGAAACGCTATGCACTGCACCGTCTTGCCCAGACCCATTTCATCCGCTAGAATGCCACTTATACCCTGTTGTAGACAATGTAGAAAAATATAATTAGAGATTTAATCGCTATTAGTATTTACGTTTCGAGTTGCGTTACGCTACAATGATTTTAAGTTTTGCGCATCAATCGTTCCTGGATCATGGATACGATACACATATTTATATTATTTAATGAACATCTTTAATGTGTAATATAATATAAGAAAGTATTAAACACATGAATTTCATTGTTTGATACCCATAATACAAGTCCTTCAAGTACTTAGCATGGGGCCAGCCTGACGGGCGTGAAGCGTCCATTTGTCTAGACGAGCGAGAGCGTGGATGAGCGAGAGCGTGGATGAGCCAAAATTCAGCTGGTATCCCTTAAGAGTCCCTAGGAATATGAACAGTAGGTCGTGGCCGCTCACCTGTACGCGGCGCGTGCGTCGCCGCCGCACGTAACCGCTGCGAGCGTACTGCTTTATCTCTCTCTTTCTTGCCGCATCGTCTCTCTTTCTTTCGTATAGGTTAGCGAGACAGTTAATGCCCTTCAGCTGGTATCCCTAAGGCCTCTGCCTCGAAATCAGCGGGCAGCGGGGCGGTGGTGGCGGCGGCGTGGGAGCGGCGCGTTCCAATGTATAAATATTAGATTTATATGGACCAGTTCTCGGAAACACCGGCGCCGTGAGCGGTGCGCTGCGTACTAGACGGCTACCCGCGCCGCCACCGCTCCCGCCGCAAAATTCGAGGCTGAGGCCTTAAGAGTCCCTCGGAATGTGGACGGTTTGTCGTGATCGCCCCGCTCGGTCGTACGCGGCACGTGCGTCGCCGCCTCACGTGACCACTCCGCGCGTACTGCTCTACCTCTCCTTCTTTGCCACCTAATGGAGGCAGATTGTATAATATGTATTACAGTAAATATACATCTCCATACCTGGTCGTACAAGTTAGCGAGCCAGTTCATGCCCTTCAGCTGGTATCCCTTGAGCGTCCCTCGGAATATAGATGGCTGATCGTGGTCGCCCCGCTCGCTCGTACGCGGCGCATGCGTCGCCGCCGCGCGTGACCGCTCCGCGCGTACCGCCTCCCGCGCGTTGCGGGACGCACGGGCTTTCATGGCTTCGCTGTGACAAAATGTAATATTATAAAGATATATCAAGAAAAAAAAAACGATCATCAAAAATCAAAATATATAATGTTAGCTTTTAAAAAAATCTAAAGCGTCCACCACATTGCATGCGCGTTCCTCGCGTGTGTACGAGAGAACGCCGCGTGCGTGCCGCGAGCGAGATGCTTATGCAATTCGCTCGCGAATTGCGCACGTCGCACCCTAATGTGGGCTCAGCCTAACATCTCAATTCATGGTCCACCCGTTTAGATGCTATGATGCCACGGACATAGACACACAGACAGACATTAAGTCAAACGAAATACAGGGGTGGGGAATGTTAAAAATCTATTAAAAATCTATTATTTTTTTATATTATATTACCGATTTAATGATTTTTTTAATTTTATCTATTCCTACCTGTCATAGTTGTCAATAGCAGCGAGTCTAGGGTCCCTGTCCTCGTCCAACTGTCTCAGTATCCTGTCCGCGCCGCTGTCGCCCTCGTCCGCGTTGAGTTTCCGCTGCATGAAGTGAGCGTACAACTCCGTTTGTGTGATCAAAAAGTTGAGTTTCCGCCGCTGCCGCTTCGCCTCCATTAGTTCGACGTCCATCTAGAATTATAGAGGTCATACAGAAACTATATGTGGCAGCACTTTCTTTATATAAGAACGTGAAGGAAAAACCACTGGATACTCGGCAAAAATCTGTCAAAAATAGAAATCCAAAATCCAAAAAAAAAATGGCGCCCGGCCCCGCCCCTTTTTTACAAATAATGTAATATATTTACATCCAACCCACATTTTATGTTTCTGTGAAAAACATTAACAGCTATGTTAAATTTTCTATCTATCAAGCCATCATAATTATAGTATTTAGTCTGATTTAATATTCTTTTCACAGTATGTACTTTGAAAATTATTTTTTCTGATCCTTTGATTACAAATTAAACAATATTTTGTTATAATCTACACGACGGAACCCTAAATTAGACCCTTGTATCAACAATTCATCGAAACATCTTGAATTGTTTATAAAAACAGCCGTGATTTACGACCCGAATAAACCGGTTTCGTATAAATAGGTAACGGACATAAGTAAAAAATCAATTTTAATTTTCACATTAGCAACACTAGTTTGCAGCACCATCGTGCCAACTGCAACAACGTCGATTAAACAAACGATCACATAATCAAACTTTGATTAACACTTGGGAAAATCACTTGGCGGCAAAAACAAAAAAACTTGATGTCTATAATGATTTTGTTATTCCTCAAATCTAAAGTTTCTCTAAAAAATAGTCCTTTTCTCCCAAAAACTTAGCCACGCAACTATTAACTCTATTCGACAGCAATAAGAATGAACTTACCTTGCGTTGCTCTTCGGCCTCTTTTTCCAAGCGTCGTCGGGCTTCCTTCTCTGCTCTGTCGTACCGGCGCCAGTACGCTTGCATCTCGCGACTCAGACGCTTGCACCGCCGCCATACTGTCTCTTTCATGTTCTTTGTTGACTGTAATGATTATTATAAAATACTAGAGTCTACAGTCTAGACGTTCCGCGCGGCTTCACTCGTCTAAAGGAATATCACAGACAAATTAGCCCACACAAAATAGCCTATGATCCTTCAAATAATTTTCTCAGTTTTTTCGCACGTTTTCCTCTGTTTCTTCGCTCTTATTAGTTTTAGTGTGATAATATATAGCCTTCCTCGATAAATGAGCTATCTCACACTGAAAGAATTTTTCAAATGGGACCAGTAGTTTCTGAGGTTAGCGCGATCAAACAAACTCTTCAGGTTTATAATATTAGTATAGAAGTATAGATAATAATCATTAGGTACACTCGGCGAAAAAGCGCTTGTAAGCACTTGTAAGCAAAATTGCTATGACAGCTAGCTTAAGAATTGCATGTTGTTGCTATAAACGTGGGACATGGCTTATTTCGACTTTTAGAGCATATAAGATACAACATAATACATAACATATAAGACAGTATGAATCAGTTTTTATTTAATAGAGAGTTAGAGTTTCTTAAACATTGTACCTGCATAGCTACATGCCTCCAATGCTTGCAGCACAGTGTTGCCAGTCTTTTGCGTTGCAACATAACTTCCCTGTGTGTTGCCGCTCTTGCTCTTTGCACTTTACCCAATTCCTTTTTAACTAGCAGTTGCCAATGTCTCCGTCTTCTTGCAGTCAATGCTTCAGGGCTCTTGAGTGTTGTAAGCTTCTTTCTGCCCCTAAAAATGAATAGTGATGTTAGTAATCAATTCATTTATTTTTTAATTTATAAGGTTTGCCTACGACTTCTTACACTATTACACATTTCATACTACACTCAATTCATAATAAAATATAGAGTGACAAATCTTTTACAGACAATTTGGATCCTGATAATATGACATACTAAATATAGTTCATACACAACCTTAAGAATGTTGCACTACTTGAGTCGCAGTGATGTCAAATGCTTAAAATATGACACATTATACCTTAAATTGTAAAGAAAGTAGAATTACCTGGCTGATTGTTTTTCAGATATCACAAAATCATCATCATCCTTTTCTTCCTTCAAATTCAGTAGCTGTTCCTCCCAGTCTATGCCTTCAGGCTAAAAATAGAGAAACATTGTATTAGGTAAAGCATTGTATCTAAATATATATAACTCAAAGGTGACTGACTGGCATGGTGATCTATCAACGCACAGCCCCAACCACTGATCGGATCGGATGTATCGGGCTGAAATTTGGCATGCAGGTAGATGTTATGATGTAGGCATTCACTAAGAAAGGATTTTGATAAATTCCACCCCTAAGGGGATGAAAGATTGTATAATATAATACTTCTTAACGCGAGTGAAGCCACGGGCAAAAGCTAACGTTAATAATTAGCATGATTGACAATAGATTGGTTTCGTCACATACAGGGTGCAATTAAACCATCCTGCCAAATTTTTTCCAGGGCTTTTGAATTATTAGGAGTCCATTTTACCAAAAAAATTGGGTGTTATTTTTTTTTCAATGACATATTTTATCCCATTTAAAATCGTTGCAGAACGGTCGCTCGCGGCGCGGGGGAATGAGCGGGGGTAACGCGGAGAGGCGCGGAGGGAGGCGCACGCGCGGGGGCTCGTCACGCGCGGGCGATGCATCGTGTCCATTAATTGTATGTTTTTTAGGATAACTTTCGGAAGCTATTTCTCAACATTTTAGTACTGAGTGATTATAAAAGAAAAAAAATACGTGTATTTTTATTTTTAACAAGGATCAATATATTAAAAATTGGCAGGAAGGTTTAATTGTATCCTGTATACTAAAAATATGTTCTTGATTAGAATAAAATTTAACGAGATAGAATAAAGAAAATCCCTTTTTCCATCACATGCTGGGCACTGTTTAATAAGCCTAATCGTCTTAAGCTAAAAGTAAGGAGAAAGCCCAGTTCAATTATTTTTTCTATTACCAAGTCATTTGTTTCACTGGTATTCTTATTATCTGCCTTATTCTTCTTCATCCTCTGCACATTACGCGGCACATTCTTCTCTGCTGGGCGGCCCCGGCGACCTCTACTTGTTGGTGTGGCCAAAGGCTTATTTATCTTTCTCTCAGGGTACCTATCTATTGTAGATAGAAGTCCAGCTCCATAATACATGTACCGGGAGTTCTAGAATAAAAGTTTAATACATTTAAAATCAATCTTATTGCTATCTCTTGTTATATCTTATATTCGTGAAGGAGTAGGCATGATCATTAGACAAGCACTTACAGGTTTTGGTTAAATAGGGTCTAATATTAATAATTACTTGTAGGCTCTGACTAGCGTTGCCAGATTTTTTTGTGACAAGGGACTTTGGAACTTTTGGAAAAAAAGGTATAAAATCAAAAGTTCTTTCAAAAGTCTTTTCATGCTTCTACTGCTAAATCAATTTTGATAAAATTAGGAATAATATGAGACTTTGAGTCCTAGAATCTTTTCTATATACTCTGTTCTTGCAATGGATAATTTTCAAAAAAAAGATACAATTCTTGCACAAAAATCGTGTTGTTTAATATAATTTAATTATGTTTACAGTATAAAGACAATTCTTACCCCTGAATCATTATAATATTTCTTTGCATATTTATTATGGTAATATCTCTCTTTTAACATCCACTTGATTCTCCTCTCTTTGCCAGCTGGTGTGTCATCATCACTGCTCGAATCTGACTCAGATGATATTAAAACATTTCTGAGCCACTCCCTCTCCTCTCCGACAGAAGACAAGTTGTATAATCTGAGACGATCACTTTGGCGCTCTGAAAATACATACAAGGAGAATGTTGCTTTAAGGTTCACGCTCACTTTGTCGGCGCGTGCCGGGGCGGGTCGGGGCGGGTCGGGGCGCAGCGCAGCGCAAAATGCGCTATAGCACACTATTGCCGGGTTGGGTTGCATCGCATTGACGGATTTTAACACTAACTGTGCCAGGGCAGGTCAGTGCGCAATGCATTGACGGATTTTGAGCCGAGGCTTGCCGGGCCGCATCGCATCACATCCGGGCGCCGCTTACTATAGCACACTGTTGCCGGGCTGCAGCGGATCTTGTCGGGCTGTGTCGCATTGACGGAAATCCGCCGAGCAAATATCCGCGCTGATGCACCCCAGCACATTGTGCGATACGCGCATCCGCTTCCATACAAATTGTATGGAGGCGGATTTTTGCGATGCGCCCCGGCACGCAGAGCCCCAACAAACACACTTGAGCCACCACAACAACTAAACAAATATTTGAATAACATCAACTCTGTATGTAAAGGTCAAAAATAAAATGAATCTCAAGGGCTTCTGAAGGGAGATAATTAGTATATCTAATATTCTCAAGGTTTAATTATTCTTATTTGCCATGGTAGTCAGTAGCATAGCATAGAAAAGAATGTTTACCTTGTTTTGAAGTGACAACCCCGTGCATGTCCTTATCCCCCCTAGACATCTCAAGTATAAGAGACTTGTCATCCGAGTCATTGTCAGATCCACTCTCCTCATCGGAGTTCAATATTTTCTCAACTTGGTTCACAAATGGCCTCACGTCTAGGGCGGCCTCCAGCCTCTGGATATGCAGAGGTCTCGCGACATCATGCCGTTTCAGAGGCTCCTTCCTCACTACAGAATTCTCAGACATCACAAAATCTGAAAAATAGAATAGAGACATTTGACACCAGCTAGCTACATCACACGGTATAATACTCAAAGATACTGTTTCGCTGTAGATACAAATGTAAACAGTAACAATTACTTATTGGTGGTAACGAGTACAATAGGGATAGCCCATACAAAAGACAAGTAAAGTAATATAAACATATGAACAAAGTTGGACTTACCCGAACAGATTTATCCAAATATGACCTCACGTTGATTACTTAACACAGAATTCCATAGCATTTACAAAATGGCGAACGAGAATATTCGACAAATTACTGTCAATGTCGCCGCCCGGGCGGCGCACATATCCACTCATTTCGTATTTGAGCTGGAAAAAACGCGAAACCGCCATAATACATGGGAACTGATTTGACATTTACCATAATGTAAGCTCAAGTTGTAATTGGCTGTTATGCTCATATTATGCTTTATGGCTATAAATCCACCAATAATAGTTCTTTATTTACAATATTGGCCAATCACAAAATATTTATCATGAGAATGACAGCAGCGGCCTACAATTTTTTCCACCCAAATAAAGCTAAAGCCCTATGCCAACAATGCCATTCCAATATGAATGCCAAATAGCTATGTCCACACTGTGCACTTTCATCTTCAATTTTCGTCATCAACTTTCATATTTGCGCATTCAATAATAATTGAATGCGTCAAGGAACGCAACGCAAATATTGTGTTATTTTTGAAGTTTTGGTACAGTCCGAGGGCATGCGTCGCGACTCGCGGCCCGTGGGCATGCCTTAGTTGACTGCGTAGTGCGCTATAGCGCATGCCATTGACGAACAGAAAAACGCACAGTGTGGACAAAGCTAATGGGCAATGAAATTAACAATGATAATGAAGTCTAGTGATTAGTCATTAGTACTCAAGAGTATAGCTCTCAACTCAAGGCAAGAGTAGCTTTCACTCAGCGTAACTGGGCGGTAGCAGTCATTGACTCCCTGTCAAAAACTTGTCATTTTCTATACAAAGTCACGATTGACAACATCTGACACTTTATTGTCAATGTCAATGACGGCTACCGGCTACCGCCCAGTGACCTACGCCGAGTGAACCTTTATAGGTTCACTCGGCCCGGCCGCACATTGTCCGAAATTTCTGATCAGAAGCAGTTGAACGTCCGCGCTGTCTCTTACATTTTGTACTGAGACGAGTGAGCTCGAACTCGCCGGCAGGATATTTTGGATAGTGTGCGGGGTGGCGGTCCGGCGAAATTCAACTGTTTCTGATCAGAATTCGGACAATGTGCGGCCGGGCTTAATCTTGTAAAGTGTCACTCAACTTGAGAGTTGGGATTAGGATTTATGACCACTGGAACTTCGTACCTACGTTCGGACTTGGGTGTCGGGACTCGGGACTGGGGAGTGGGAACTCGCAAGTCCCGACTCTCGAAGTCGGGGAAAGTAACTTTTTACTTTCCCCAACTGCGAGCCTAAAATATAATAATATTTTTCGTTTAAATTGTAATTTGAAGCATGATTAGCAGTTTTCACTAGCTATATTAATTCAATTATTTGCTGCTTAAATATCTCAATAAGTAAAAGAAACAAGGTCTGTGCCACTTGTGTCTAAAAGATGAAAAAGCACATAACAAACAAAGACAGCGCACCTTGAATAAAGCGCTTATTCCACTAATCCTAGCTAGGAAGTCCTAGCTAGGATAAGTGGAATAAGCGCTTAACTTAAACGCAAATATGTAATTTATGATTAAAATAAAATATTACTTTTTCGGGATTCATTTTTAAAATTATCGATAGTCGATAAAGTTAACGTGGACGTTACTATTTAGCGTCGTACTCGTGTACTGTGAACTGTCAAATAGCTAAAAAAATTTTAAAAATTAAATTATTTTTTTGCCCGTTTAATCTATCTTGATTCTTGAACAAAATTATTCCAGCTACTGATTATATTTTTAACATATTATTTTTAATGTTCTGAAATGAATTTCATTTTTATACAATGAAAAATGTAATTAAGTTCCTCACTTGATATTTTTAGTTTATACATCCGTAGCCGCGCACAGAGTTTATTCCAAAATGGTGGTCGTTTGTTGTGGCTTATAAATAAAGAATTCGGAAAATAATGTTTGTAAGTATTATTTAGTATATTTCAAGCTTTGAGTGGTCTTGCAAAAAAAATTACAACTAATTATGCATTGAACCCTCAAGAATTATGGTAAACTTCTTTCGCTTTGACCTTACGTTGAACCTCTCGCTTACAAAGAAATTTTATACTTACCGTAAAAATTGTTTAGAGAAAATCCTTTTCAATATCTATAAAATAAGCAAATATAAGCCCCCCAAATTGTAAATAAGAAACTGAAATGAAAGAGGCTGATAACATTTTTTTTTACCTATAAAGAAATAAGCGCGGGATATGATTGCATTGGAGCATTTGGAGCTTTTAGCGTCAAATGCATTTGCTATGTTCGTTGCAAAGTAAATATTTCGCCGCAAGGTATATGTGGATCTAAGCTTCTCGTAAAAAATGGTGAATCTTAACCTCTTTCTTTCCTATTTCCAATCGAAAACTCATTATCGCTTTGTTTTATAACCTACAAAATAGTGCCGGGTCCCATTATAAATCGCGACCGATTTTTTTTTCAGATGTGTGATTAGTGACCAATAGTGTATACCTTGGACTTCAAAATGGACGAAAAAGAAGTCCCAGAGGTTCCTGAGGAAAAACAAGACTCAAAAGAAGAAGCTGGTCCCATTGAGAACACAGAAACTGTTGAAGGTGAAAACAGTGAACCCTGCGATCAGAGTAAAGGGGATGAAAAGTCCAAAAGTGCTGAAAATCTTGAGAGTAGTAAATATATTGAAATTAGTGAGAATAATGAAAGTAGTGATAAATCAGAAGTAACTGTTAGTGAGAGTGTTGAACCAGCCACATCTAGTGAATTAGAGAATCATTTAGATCATGATGAAAAAGATGACACAGGAAAAGTGGATGAATCTACAGCAAACAATGGTGAGTCCACTGACACAGCCGTTGAAGCGGCAAATCACAGAGCTGGTAAAATTATTACTTCCCAGTAGGGTTGCCAGGTTGCTAGACCAAAAAGCCGGACAAAACAGTCAGCTAGATATTAGTATAAAAAAGCTGAAACCTTGCTATCGAGTACTTGGAATCTAAACTTTTAGTATAGCAATACGTTCGGTAGCGTGTACAGATTTTCTGTTTTAACTTTTCTTAAAACAATTTAACATCTAATAGCTCTACAATTTTACATCTCATTAGGTGTTTGTCAACCGTCTAAAATTTGTAGGATTTTTATATAAAGTTATAGATTCTTGGCTCTACAAAAGCCGGCTCCCTTTAATATTGGCTGGACACGCGAGCGAAAAGCCTGACTGTGTCCGGCTTTATCTGGACGCCTGGCAACCCTACTTCCCAGTCCTTTCATGACGTGTCATACAAAAACCATTACAATTATTTATATTTTATCAGTACATTATTAAGTTTCTGCTATAAACATTGATTTTTAATGCTTCTTGCAAAATTGTAAATGTCTATAATGATAAATACAAAAGTAATTAGATTTTTTAGTTTATTATTAGTAAGTGGCAAGCCATAATCCATACCAATATTTCAAATTCACATGTGTCTGTCTGTATATTATTCTTTACAGTTTACACTGAAGTGATGAACAGCGGAGCTAAAATGGTCGCTTTGGAGAATCATATATTGAATCATAACATGATTCATTTTTCTTAAATCGCAAAATGCAAGTCTGCTTGCAATTCATGTCTAGTAATTCGTACTAATTTGACATTTGTCAGTTTGACAGTTTTGACAATTCATTTGCTGAATTGATTGAGAGGAATTGCTAAATGTTACCATTTTAGCCCCACTGATTTTGATAAAAGTTGTTATTATTAATACTTTATGTTAATTAGATCTGAGACACAATATAGGATAGTTTTGAAATGTAATGTTTTGTGTAGGTAACTAAATTGTAACAATATACTTTAGTTGCACTTTAAATTAGAAATTCTTGATAATGTGGAAAGTGTTTGTCATTTACGGTTTTAAATTCAATTTTGTTTATGTGCCTCTTGCAGGCACAGACAGGTTTTTCTCTGTTGTTTGAAATATTTACAATCAGTAAAATTCTTGCAATTGAATTTAAAAATTGTCTTTTCACAGAGGAACATTTAGAAAGCAAAATTGATCCTAAAGAGGAGACTGACCAAGACGGAGAAACTGAACCGGAGAGGCCGTCAGACACACAACTGGTTCCGGAGCCTCTTACAGAAGAAAAAAAAGAAGAAATAGAAGATGAAGCATCTGAAGAAAAGAAGGAAGATGGAAATCCCGTGTTTGAAACAGCACCACATGTGTTGGACGAATCACAGGAGGATCATACTCAGGTATTTCATTCATGTCACGGATGAATATTATGTATGCATTAACTCCTAATAATAAAAATGCGTGTGTGTTAAAAAATTCCTAATATATTTTATTTTAGTTCTTTAAAAAATTTAAAAAATTATGTGAAATAGATCTTTTTGTGTGGCTTATACTTTTATTTATATTATCTTTTGTTTTAGGCCTCAGATCCATTTGACGCACTTCTGAAAGATTTATCGGAACAGACTGACAAGGAGCCTCAAGAGGCTTCCGCAGCAACAGTGAATATTAACGATGATGATGGTGATGTTCACGAGGATGATGAGCCACCACCTGGTATAAATTTTGACTTCATTTTACTTTATTACTTAGGTCTATTTGTGAGTCTTAAAGTATATGGCTTTTCTTAGCATTAATGCAGGATATTTTGACAAAACAGCAATAATCCATACTAGAGCGAGATCTTATTGATCAGTATGAGGTTTTTTTTTTTAAGTGGGGCTTCAAAACATCAACAAAATGCTAAAATTTAATGGATATTACATTTTTTTAAATAATTTGAAGCAAATGTTGCAACAAGAGTGACAAACTAAAAGTGAGAATTTACCAAGAAGTCTTTTTGCTAAAGTGATAAGTGACACACTATATAACTGAAAATGTTTACAGAAGAGGATGGTGCTGTGGCAGTTGAGGAGCTGGTGGAGGAACCCGGAGCTGATGAGGAGGTGTGCCTCTTGCCGGACACAGAACGAGAGATCAGTGAGGCAGACAGGGTAGCTGCCGAGAAAGTGCTGGCCGAAAAACGGAAGAGAGAAGAGGGTATGATAATTCTGTTTTACTAGTTACTGGTACACTCTTATCACCTTCATCACGTAAATAGCTCTTGTCCATACTACACTTAGGGGCCTGTTTCACCACTTCCCGATAATGTGCCGGAGAGGCTATCCACAACTTATTTGGCAGATTCTCCATACTTTATCTGTCAAGTTAAGTTGAGGATAGACTATCCGGCACTTAACAGGAACTGGTGAAACAGGCCCTTAATATTATAAATGCGAAAGTGTGTCTGTAACCTCTTCATGCCCAATCAGCTGAACAGATTTTGCTGAAATGTGGTATGGAGATACTTTGAGTTGAAATAGGATACTTTTTCGGGTTTCGGGATTTCGGGAAAAATTGTACGGTTTCCGCGCGATAAACGAGTTTTGGCGCAACGTAGTTGCGGGCGTCATCTAGTATCTTATATTTATGAATTCTTGCAAATTAACAATTTTTAAGCAGTTCTTTGTGAAGCCACATTTTTTTAAGTACGAAAGATTTTGAAATTTCGTCAATGTTTTGATTTTAGAAGTTATGAATAATGTTGGTCCCTATATGTAGCTATGTAGTTTCCTCTACATGAGAAGTATTTGTCTACAGAATCAGCAGCTGCTGCACCCCCCGAAGTGCCCAAAACTGAAAATGAAGCTGAAGTTACTGAAACTCCAACAGAGGAGACTCCAAATGATGATGCGGTTGTTTCAGAGACTACTGAAAACTTGAATGAGGGGACATCGCAAGAAAATGGAGGAGGTAATGTGTTTAGAATTCCCAAAGTTTTATCCCTTAAGTTTATGATGTCTTTTTAATAGCCAACTACATGACAATAACTTTGCAGACAGAGAAAATGAGGAAACTACAGAGGTTGAGGACACAGAGCCGAGTACTATCAGGCAAATTACACCATGCGAGGGCAAATGTTACAAGTGCCAGATGGATGTGCAGTGTCAGTACCGCTTCTGTACCAAGGAGGAGGAAACAAATTATCTCTGTTCCCTAAACTGCTTGATTGCATTCCAAACGGAACATCCCGGTCAGTATGTCGTCGTCAGCAAGAAATACATGATCGAAGAAATACTTCCCAAAAGCTTAACATGCTCTGAGTGTGAAGAGAAGAAAACCTGCTACTTTTATTACAATTATGATTCCGTTGATACATACTACTGCTCAGAGGAATGCTTGTTCAGCATGATGGCAGATGAGAAAGCAAAGTATACATATAAGAGGAGGAGAATCACTGTCGACGAAAGAGAACCAGTCATGGGTGAATGTTTTGTGTGCAATGAAATCAAGGATTGCATATACGCTCTCAGTAGATTCGGTGTGCAGTTGAAGATATGCGATCAGCCTTGTTTAAAGATGTTGAACATTAAGGAAAACGGAAGATACTATCCCAAAAAGAAAAGGCTGTCAAGAATGCAACCACAGCAAAAGGAGGTGCCAGTCGTAGTACCGAAGCCGACTGTACCTCTTTTAAAATTAAAAGTAATAAGCAATGCGACCGATAAATATTTAGACGAAGCGTATAAGGTTAAAGCGAAAACACCCGCTATGGTAAAAAGCGCTCGAGAAGAAAGGGAGCGAACATTCTTACGTACTTGCGTCGACTGTAAGCTAGTACTAGATAGCGAAGATAAACTCATCACCTGGGAAACAATGGACTTCTGTAACGAAGTATGCTTGGGGAGGTATCAGAACAAGATCGGTTCCAAGTGTGCCAATTGCAAGAATTTAGTTCAACATACTAGCTTAGGGAAGTACTGCGTGAGATTTGGTTACGATATCCGTCAGTTTTGTAATTCCGGCTGTCTGGAGGAGTTCAAAAAGGGGTTGAAGATTTGTTGCTACTGTCAGCGAGATATATCTGTGGGGCCGCAAGGATTCTTGGCCCCGGTGGGAGATAAAGGCCAGTTTAAAGACTTCTGCTCCCAACTTTGCATGGAGAAGTTTGATCAGATGAGCAAGAACCCTGTGCCCCAACCTGTTTGGGCCAACTGTGCCGTATGCTCCTTGGAGAAAGCTACTACTATCGAAGTAGAGGTGTCCGAAAATATTTGTCAGAGATTGTGTTCGGACCCATGTTTTGCAGCCTTTAAATTTGTCAACAACATTTTACCAGGTAAGTTTGTTAGTGATTTATAATGCCACATTAAAGTGACATTATTCTTGTTTTATTATTAACTTAATTACTATTAAAAAACCACTGTGTACACAGATGTTACGCCCATACAAAGTTTTGTTCTTGTCTTGATACATTAGATATTTGGCTCCTAGGCAAGAACAAAACATGGTATAACTATAATGTCTGTTTACATCCTCCACAGTATTAACTCTTATTACCAATAAGGCCACAGGGGATTACTTTAATATAATTTATACACAGATGGAAATATTTATTACACATTCATTTTCAGATCAATGCAAATGGTGCAAGAAGTATTTTGAGAGAACATTATCGAAGAATTTTACAATATACGACAACTCAGCTGCCAACTGCTTCTGTTCTAAATCGTGTATGAACATCTACATTAGCAACACACGACATATTGTACCGTGTAACTGGTGTAAAGTGAAGAAGTACAACTTTGATATGATACGAAGGTTGCAAAGTAACGGCCAAGTGATTTTGATGTGTTCTCTGAACTGTTTGAATCTATATCAAGTCTCTATCAATGCTGTATCTTCGAGAAGGTAATTTTATTTTGTTTTTGTATCATGACTTATAAATAACATATCAATGACATGTTATTTGTAAGTCATGTTATAACTCGATGACGCAAAACAAAGGAGGGTATTATTTTTATTATTAATCATCATCAAAAAAAAAATTATGAATCATCATCAGAGTCCCCTCATTGTATTCACTGTAGGGTTACAGAAGACTTAATGCATTTGTTGGTGGATTGTGGACTAAATCATGGTCTCAGAAGCCAGTTGTTTTCAGGAAATTTGTTTGGGGGGCAAATTAATATTATTTTGGCGTCGCCTCTTTCGCAAGAGGCCCGCACTTTAATAATATTTTATTTATTGTCAATGAGGGGTCGCATAGTTTAATTTTTAATAATTTTGAATAATACTATGAGGCTGGCATAGATGCCAAGTGCATTTTAAGCCTCGTAAAAAATTTGAATAATAAAAAAACATCATCATCATATTATGTTTCTTTTGTAATAAGTTGCAAAAGATTTGGATTCATGTTCAATATCAAGTAACGTGATACAGTCCGGCTAAGAAGGTAGAAAAAAAACGTGTAGTAACTTGATCTTTTTCGCGCCCAAAAATATTGCTATTTCACTCCTGTCGTTTAACAGTGAAAACGAGAGCAAATCGGCGCGACTTAAATAGTTGAGTGGACCGAAATTGCATGAGCTATAGCAACTACAACTAAGCTAAGCGTCCACCTATCAGCATCGGACGCATTGCATGCAACGGATTTTAGTTTGCCTTCTATATAAACTCATACATACATGCGTCCACAACACAAACATAGTTTAGTATAGGCAAACTCCGTTGCGTGCATCCGATACCGATAAGTGGACCTTTAATGTATTTTTGTTTGCAGGACCAAATGTGACATGTGTAAGAGAATAGCCCTAGCACAATATCACTTGACGATGTCGGATGCGACGGTACGCAATTTCTGCACGTACCAGTGCGTCATGTCTTTTCAGGTTAGTAATTTTTATGGTCTATGTCACTAAACTAATTCCATCCCGGTAAATGATTTATTACATATTTTTTTAATGTAGCAATCCATACTAATATGACAAATGCGGAAGTGTCTATCTGTAGGTCTGTCTGTTACCTTGGTATGGAGACAATTTGAGGTTCGGAAAAGGATATATGATACTTTTATCTCGGAAAAATGTACGGTTCCCGCGATAACCGAGTTTTGGCGCAACGGAGTCAATATCATTTTAAATATAGTCCATGCAATTGAGATGGTAGAATTTATGAGCTTTTATTATTATTACTGTAAAACCTCATGTTCACCACATTCTTATATTCAATGATTATAAAATGTGTACAGAGTCAATACTCGAAGGGTTCGGTGTCGGTCGGCGAGGCGGTTGACCAACCCAAGGCGGTGCCGACAGGTGCACCACGACGCACATACTCGAAAGCTAATAGTAAGTATAGCTGTACTTACTATTACAGACAAAATATTATTATAGACAAAATACGTTTAGGAAGGTAGTCCAGGGGGGATTACAGCTGTAGTCCAGGGGTTCCTAAAAATATTTTGTCTACTACCCACTTTGAGAATAAACTTATGTTTTAGCGCCCCCTTTGTTTAAATTTAAAATGCGTCCGGATGAAATGAAAATAGAAATAACCCCGTCAGTCTCTACACAACGCCCCCATTTTTTTTTCTGGGTCCCCTTTAGCGCCCACAAGGGAGCGTCCCGCGTATCGCCCACTTTGGGAAAGGCTGCTGACTGCTGTGCACAAAAATTGTATCAAGGCTAGGGACTCGATGCTCATACCTTGAAGTCGTTTTGATCTCAGGCTGTCTCATTTGAGCATGAGGACTGTGCGGGCTAGCATGAGGACTAGACAACCTGAGATTGAAAAATTCGGAATATGAGAATTGATCCCTCGGTAGAAATATTAAAATGTTTCCCTTATGTGAGAATATTTCCGTGTTAGTCTTCCCGTACGCATACAAGCAATTAGCTGAAATTAAAAAATAAAGGCACTGGAGCTACGAATAATAAAAACTAAAGAAGAGTAACTGTGTCAAAAATTTGTTCTGCGAGTCTACAAAATGAGACCTGAATACATTCATACTTTATGCATGTATTCAGTAATTGGTACACAATTTTGTGTATTTATAGAAGTGACAAATTGATTATTGTCAACGGCATTATTTCGTTTTGAGTGTTAGTGTTTCGTAGCTATTGTCATATTTTAGTGTGTGAAATGGAACCAAATTCAAAATGGTTGAAGAATGGGAGTTACGTTTTCTTGGCTTTTATTATTCGTAGCACTGGAGTGACAAATAAACACATAAATATTGTTAAAGTTATCTGCTTTTTTAATATATCAGTGTATATTTTGCTAAACGATTCACGTTTGTCCAGCAGCGAAATCCCAGCGCGAAACGCGAACAAGCGGCCTGCCGGTGATCTCGAGCGTGCAGTCGCTAGCGGCGCCGCCCCCGCTCCAGCCGGCCCCTACACGCATGAAGTCCAAACGCCACGTGGAGCCCGAGCCGCCGGCCGCGCCCCCTACGCCGCCACCGCCCCCCAAACCCCCCACACCACCCCCGCCCCCTCCCCCCAAGATCTACAACCACGTCATCGTCAAAACACTCCCGCCCCGGGAGGTTGCCAACAAAGCGACCATGTCCAAACCCATGATGGTTTCCAAAGGGGTTGCTTGTAGACCTCATCCCTGTACGAAGGAGTGCCAAACGGATTCGAGTTTAGAGAGAAAGGTGTTGATCCCCATTCCGGTACCCATCTATGTCCCCGTACCATGTGCAATGTGGTCCATGCCGTTACCCATCCCGGTGCCTATACCTATACCCGTCCCTACCCCGGTGTTTATACCCACTACGCGGAACTCTGCGAAGGGTATCATGAAGGAGATTAATAAGATCCACGATAAGATGCCGACGGATCCGTTCGAGGCGGAACTGCTGATGATGGCTGAGATGGTCGCTGGAGACAAGAAGAAAGATCAGAGCGATTCTGACACCGATGATGATAATGGTGAGATCTACCTGCTATTATACGATGAATAAATGAAATATACTTTAATGTACACAATCACAGTTACATACACATATAAAATCAAATTAAGAAATTTAAAAAAAACCCCGCCAAACAACTTTAAAAAGTAATGAAATAATATTTACTGCCTTTAAGTTCAAATAATTCCTAACTTGTGTAAAGTAATGTTTTAGTCCATAATTGTTGTCACGGTGTGTCGGGGGACCGCCAAGTAAACTACAAACTACAACCGCCAAGTCGCTGATTATCTCGATTCGGTTCGCTGTGAATGATCCATGTTATGTGAAATCAAACATCTACATTAGCGTTTACATATGCTATTGTGTTGTTATTTACCTTTATTTCCTTTTGTTCTCCATTGGTCATCAATTTAGTTATTTCTGTATTCATTGAAAGACCCACTATTTCGCTCTCGTTTGCTAGCTGCTGAATCATAATTTGTAGATTTTCAGGTGTTTCTTCAATAATAATTAAATCATCTGCAAATCTTAAATGGTTAAGTTTTTCTCCATTTATATTTATTCCATACTTATCCCAGTCTAACTTCCTAAATACCTGTTCCAGCACGGCCGAGAAGAGCTTAGGCGATAGTGGGTCTCCCTGTCTTACTCCTTTTTCAATTCTGAATTCGTTTCCTACTCTTTCTGTTTGTATCTTAGCTATGGCATTTTTATAAATTTTTCTTATGACCTCTATATTTTCTCGGGACACCCTGATTTTTCAAAGCTTCCCATATATATTTATGTTTTATGGAGTCAAATGCCTTGTTATAGTCAATAAAAGCCAAGTAATATATTTTGTTATACTCATTATACTTTTGTACCACTTGTCTTATTGTGTGTATATGATCTAGTGTAGAGAAGTCTCTTCTGAAACCGGCCTGTTCTTTCGGTTGGTTCTCTTCTAATGTGTTGCTTATTCTGTTTAGAATTACTTTGAAAACTATTTTGTACAAGTTAAGTATTAAGCTCACTGGTCTATAATTGTTTATTTGATCCTTGTCTCCTTTCTTGTGCAGCAGTACAATAGAGGATTTTGACCATTGTTCTGGTATCTCCTCCTTTTCTAAGATTTCGTTAAACAAGTTTGTAGTGAATTTGATTATTGATTCCAAACATCCTTTTATTATTTCGTTCGATATTTGGTCGTCTCCTGGTGCTTGTCGCAATTAAAATGAGCCCAAACACGAAACCTCTGCTCTAAGTTGGCGAGGAGTTGAATATCCTATTGATTACCAGGTGATGCTGCAGCACCAGGTCAACTTTCCATTAATATATTGTATATTCACAAATGTCACGAACTAGAATGAAATATAAAACCCATCAAACGACTACAAGTTGCTAACGGCCTTTCATGAACCAGATAACCCCTGATTGTCCAGCACTGAGCAGGTTGATGATGATAAATGATAGCTAAGAACACTCTCGATCATGTCAGCTTTCAAACAAAAAAAAAACTGGATCAAAATCGGTCCACCCGTTTAGATGCTATGATGCCATGGACAGATACACACACAGACAAACAGACAGACAGATAGACAGACAGACAGACACGTCAAACTTATAACACCCCTCTTTTTTGTCGGGGGTTAAAAATGAAAGCAAAACATCAATGATATACATAAACTATACAAGGGAACGGGGTAAATAATTCGCATCCGGAATTAAGCAACTCTCTATGGCATCAGCTATCCAACTTAAAAATTATTATTTCAAGTTTGAAAATATTATGCCATATAAAAAGTTTTTTACTATCAGAAGTCTGTTCATTTTGAAAGTTTTCGAAACGGAATAAATATCGGTAAAAACTTCAGTAAATAAATATTTTTGCGTTTTTTAATATAACAGATTTACCGCCGCACTCAGTGTCGAACATTAATTACTTAAATGTAATTAATTCAAAATTTTGGCATAAGCCCTATACATTATCTGTCAAACTCTTAATTAAATTGAAGGTTAATCATAAATAAATGTCTCTGAGTACAGCAGTCAGTGTTTTTTTTTTACAGAAGAGACATTCAGTCCCGTTGCCGCGATGGACGGGAACAACGCGTTTGGCGAGGACATGTTACAAATGGCTCTCAAAATGGCCACGGAATATGAGGACCAGCCGGTCGACTTGGAGTCAGCTATGACTGCTAACACTATTACACCCAGCTCCCACCCTGGTATGCCAGGTAAAAAAAATAAAATTATTGACTTGAGAGAATTCAAACAAAACTGTAATAAGGAGAAAACGAAACTTAATATATCATGCTAAAGTTCGTTTAACGCTCGGGAACCGTACATTTTTCCTGGATAAAAGGTTCCTATGTCCTTGACCCAGACAGACATGCAGACGGACACATTTTCGCATTTGTCATATTAGTATGGATATGGACATGGATTGCTACATTGTCCTTTTCCGGGACTCGCAGTATCTCCATACCTAATTGTAGCATTTGCAGCAAAATCGGCTCAGTGGTTTGGGCGTGAAGAAGGTCACTTCTCTGTCTGTCTGTAAAGACAGACGAACGGACAGACACACTTTCGCATTTATAATATTAGTATGGATTTAAATTGCGAATTTTTGGTTCAATAAACGAAACGCTCAAGATAGACTTTTAGTAGTTTATTTACTTTGCGAATGGGGGACTTCCATAATTGGTCGTTTCAGGTCTGGAAGGCGAGGGCATGCATCAACACCACCTCATGGTGCTAGAACAGCAGCGCGCTGTGGCGGCGCTGCGTGCGAGCTCGGGCGCGGCGGCGGCGGCGGCACGGAAGCGCGCGCCCGCGCCGCCGCCCCGGCCTTCGCGCCAGTCCAAACGGCGTCGCGACCCGCCGCCCCCGCAGCCGGAGCCGCCGCGCGAACCCGCAGAGAAGCCCGACGCTAATATGTGCCTCAAGGTAACGTGTCTCTTTCGTATATATTCGTCTTATATATGCGCGGTCCAAGAAGGAGAGTCACAGGGGACATTAAATTCCTCCCATAAAGTCTGGCGTTTAGTAGTAGTAGGCGCAGCTAGCCTAATTGCTATTCGTGACCGACCGATATACCGAAAATTCAAATTTAGGCCGGTATAAATAGTCAGTACTCAAGACGCATCTCGGTCTCAAGACACGGTTCAGGCTCTGTGATTGGTTGGCAGTCAAAATTTGGACCAATCACAGAAAGGAACCGCGTCTTGAGACCGGGTCGCATCTTAAGTACTGACTATTTATACGGGCCTTAGAGATCTACAATACAATCTCATATTTCTGAAGCCGATCGCTATCGAGTCTGTCACAATATCTTATCTTATCTTATATCTTTAACCAAGCAATTCTTGTATATATATATATACATATATAATTGGAATCTCGGAATCGGCTCCAACAATTTTCATGAAATTTAGTATATAGGGGGTTACGGGGGCGATAAATCGATCTAGCTAGGAATAAATTTTTTTTTATCGTTTTATCGAATACCAAGCAAAGCTCGTTCAAATAGCTAGTTTTACTATAAATTAGTAATGACATTGTATGTTTCAGTACACTTTTGGAGTGAACGCATGGAAACAGTGGGTAATGACGAAGAATGCCGAAATTGAGAAGAGCTCTCTCAGAAGGAAACCTTTCAAGTCGGAAATACTGCAGCTGACGGCGGACGAGCTTAATTACTCCCTGTGTTTGTTCGTGAAGGAAGTCAGGAAACCCAATGGCAGTGAATACGCACCAGATACAATATATTACTTAGTTTTAGGTAAGTCGTTTATTACGTGTGCATGAAAACTGCCCATTACACGTTGTGTCTTTCACTCGCGCTTGAAAACATTGCTTTTTCGGCACTAAAGGTAGCCTTTCGAAGCGAGCGTCTATAGCGTCAGTGACGCCGCGACCGTAAAAAATTATGATTTGGCGTAGGTAAGTGACGTCACAGACGCGTTAATGTCGCTGTGCTCGACTCCAAACCATAAATTTTCATTGTCGCGGCGTCACTGACGCTATAGACGCTCGCTTCGAAAGGCTACCTTAACGCAAACCTGTGAAAGCAAGATGTTTAAACTTAAAATTATAAATGCCTCCAGCTAATGAAAGACGCAAAGTAGCGATAGTCCTTTTATATTTCTTTTTGTTTTCCTGTTTGGTAGCCCGGGCGCGCACTAGCGGCCAAGCCGCGGCGGCCAAGCCGCGGCGGCCATCGAGATAGATACCTTAGTATGAAACCGCCATAGACCACGCGCACCTGGCTGCAACGCGACCAGCGGCTACACCATACTTTCGATGGCCGCCGCGACCTGACCGCTGCGGCCTGGCCGCTAGTGCGCGCCCGGGCTACAGAGCTCCTGCCTAATTCCTATAATATATATGTTTTACTTTTACAGGTATTCAGCAATATTTGTTCGAAAATGGTAGGATAGACAATATTTTCACCGATCCATATTACGAGAAGTTTACAGATTGCTTGGACGAAGTCGCAAGAAAGTTCTCTGTGTTATATAATGACTCACGTAAGTACTACCTGCTTTGAAATAACGTTTTAAGTTAACTTAGGGCCTGTTTCAGAAAGTGGTGAATGGCATTTTATTGTGGTTATTTGGACAGAGTACACTTTCCCTTCCTACTAATATAATATGTTACACATTATACAGGGAGTAACAAAAGTAAGTGATAATAGAGTTCATTCTGAAAGTAGCAGCTCTGAAAGAGCAACATTTTTTGTGAGTTGTATGGGCGAGCGCCTCAGGGTCATAAATTTTCCCATACAAAAGTTTTAAAAAAGTTACTCTTTCAGCGCTGCCACTTTCACAGTGAACTGTATGACGCAAACACCCTAAAGTATTGTCACTTATTTTGGTTACACCTTGTATAATGTCCTTTTAAGAAGCTTGATAGACAAGGACAAAATATTGTAATATCAATTGTGTAAATATTAAAATTAGTAAAGATATTAGTTTTGTATACAAAGTTTAATAACCTATACGATATTACAGAATACATTGTGACTCGCGTGGAGGAAGAACATCTATGGGAGAGTAAACAGCTCGGCGCGCACTCGCCACACGTTTTGTTGTCCACCCTCATGTTTTTCAACACTAAGCATTTTAATCTTGTGGCGAGTATCATAAACAAAATCAGTGGTGGATTAAGACTACTTGATGCCCTAAGCAATCCATGCCAGTGCCTCACTGGCATGGATTGCTTAGGGCATCCCTATCCGTAATATTATGTCGACATTGAACCTTTATGGTCGATTTACACGGGTGACTAACGGGTCGATTTTAGTCACCCGGCAAGTCACCAGTCGAATCGCCACCCCGTTTACATGGGTGACTAACAGGTCGAATTTAGTCACCCGGCAAGTCACCAGTCGACAGTAGTATTCGCAGCAAGCGATCGCTTGCGACTGAGCGTTTGCACGGTCGATTTTAGTCACCAGCCGCATGCGGCGATTGGCCGCAAGACTTTGGGGCTTGCAACTTTAGCCGCATGCGGCGTAAATCGTGCGGCTTTAGTCACCCGTGTAAATCGGCCATTACTCTTCTAGTTCGTGACGTGATGCCCTAGCTATGCAATTGATTAATTTGAATTATAAAATTGCAGAGCATCAGTGGCGCACATTGTCATGGAACACGTAGAAATTCTCTCATGGACGAATATTTTCTATTGCGTTTATGCAGTAATGCGATATGGACGCAAATAAGCAATGTGTTAACCCACAAAAATCAACAAATGAGGATTTTGATGTAGGCACATACTACATTTTTCAACAGTATTTTAAGTGCCATAACCCTTATTTATTTTAAAAATAATATCTTTTAAAATACACTAATTATCTATGCAACATAAAACATTTTACAATAATCTATCGAATAAAATATAGCAGTATGAGTTTGAACATGCTCCACAAGCATACTGTGGACCCTTTTATTCACTCGAAAATAAACACTTCCTTTATTAGGTTAACCTGGAATTTCAGTATTCGTATGTTTATAAATATAAATGATATATTTACAGACTGTAGAGGAGCATATGCAGCTATCGTTTTCGCATATAATGAAACATTGGAAGAGGAATCCGAATCAACCCGGCCAAGCCAAAATTCCTGGTTCCAGAAATGTTTTGCTACGCTTCTACCCACCACAATCGGCCTTAGGTAAGTTTATGTACTTATCTGAGTGCTAACACTTTGATTAAACAATATTAAAAATCTCTTGTCAATCTTTAGAGCTTTACGGAAATAAAAGAGGATGTAAAGATGGGGAAATTTCATTCAGCTAAGGTGGCTTTCGGATCTTTGCCGCGAGCGACCGCGACCGGTAAAAAATCAAATAAAATGCTACTATATGACATAAACTATAAGTATCCTTTTTTACTGACATTTGTGTGGCTACCCACGCTGCCACCGGCGGCGGCATAAAAGCTAGCAAGTAGAGTAAAATAAAACCTATCGCCTATGTCATAAAGTGGCATTTCGTTGGAATTTTCGTCGGTCGCGTTCGCTCGCGGTAAAGATCCGAAAGCCACCTTAAGACATTCAAATAATATGCTAATTTTAGGATGATCTGTTTTCTTGTATGTCACCTATGGTCTATGACACTTAAACACTTTGTTATTATTTTTACAGAAGCAAACTCAAGAAAGAAGAAAGTGTATGAACAGCAAGAAAACGAGGAGAATCCATTGAGATGTCCAGTGAAGTTGTACGAGTTCTATATTTCTAAATGGTATGTGTAAGTTACTGTCTAATTTTGTAACTTAAGCTACCATTCTAGACAATAAATTTCGACGTGTGGGTAATGCGGAATACCCCAAATTAAATATTTCGAAATGAAACTTGTTGCTTGATAATGCTTGATATTGACAGAACATTGTCAGGCTAGTTCGAAGACTAACCAACTATCATGGGTTTCCTTACGATGTTTTGAACTACTGTAACAGACTGTCTACTTAAAATGCATTCGCCAGTTTCGACAGCTAAGTTAGATGCCAAAAATGTAGCGGTTTTGTCTTAGCACATATTTTGTTCTGAGCGCTTAGACGCCAAAAATACTTCCTGCAACTCTTAGCCATCGTTCCACGCGAAAAATATACCATCCTCATCACCTTGATGAGTGGCAGTCTTCCACCGTGAGTTTTTCGCGTCACTTCTGCCGCGCACTGTAAAACTCTGTAACAAACTTTGACCAGCAGTATTTCTGGACCTATACGACCTGCAAACCTCCAAGAAGAGGTTTGCAGGTCGTATCTTAAAAATCCGGCAACGCTCCTGCAGCTCTTAATGTTGCAAGTGTCCATGGGTGACGGTCGTTGCTTTCCATCATGTGACCTGTTTGCTCGTTTGCCCCCTTATTTTATAGAGATTTGACTTAATGCATTTTGACTAAACGCTCAGGACTTATTAACTAACGCCACTTCTCTGTCCAGTCCGGAGTCGGTGCGCACGCGCAACGACGTGTTCTACCTGCAGCCGGAGCGGTCGTGCGTGCCGGACTCGCCCGTGTGGTACTCCACGCAGCCGCTCAGCCGCGCCGCCCTCGCCAAGATGCTGCACCGCGTCAAGATGGTCAAGGAGATTAACATCGCGCTGCTCACTAGCTAAGGTATATTGAATTAAAGAAGAGGACCCCTAGATGACCAATAACATTGCACAATACGTGATATTGCACAATAAAATTGATCGTCAAGGGGCGCGCTAATTAAATGAAGATTTTGACATAGCCGCATACATTATCTGTCAAACTCTTCATTAAATTGAAGTTTATTCATCATTAAATGTCCCTGAGTGCTGCCGTTTGACCCATAACCAATAAAAGTATTTATTCTGTGTGTAAGTTGTAACTATACAAGATCTCCTCGTCTTTGTGTGACATATTATATTAAAAAGCGTGACAGATAAAGACAGTAGATAGTAGACGCACGAATCCTAAAAACCTTTTCTAAAACGATACTAAGGCCGGTATAAATAGTCAGTACTCAAGATGCATCTCGGTCTCAAGACACGGTTCAGGCTCTGTGATTGGTTGGCTGTCAAAATTTGGACTAATCGCAGAGCCGAATCGCGTCTTGAGACCGGGTCGCATCTTAAGTACTGACTATGTATACGGGCCTAATAATATAACAAGTATATAATAAAACAAGTGAGAAAGAACAATTTTCAAGAATTTTACTTTTTACGAAGCTTTCTTGATATTAATAATTTTCATGTAATTTCTATAGTATTCCTTCCAATATGAACTATCAGAAAGAATTATTTGATAGACAAATGGAGGAACTATGTATTGCATTATATATTTTATTATTGTGTCATTGTAAAATTATAAATAAAGCTTACGACGTAGAAGGGAAAAAGTGCTTATAAAAACATTTTTTTTGTAGACTTGATCGACATGGTGGTTGGCCGTTGACTAACTTTGCCCTTTTTCATCAAAACGAGAAACATCATGGCAACGACAGCAGTATTCGCCAACTGAACGGTTTTCGGTGAAGACAGTTGCAGTGTATATTTTTTTAAACTTTGAATATCACGTTTATCAAGGACAGCTTAATGCAACATAAAAACATTTGTTAGTGATTTTTATGTAAGGTGACACAATTTCTATTGATTGAATCTGTTTATGTACAGAAATAATATAATCATATTCATTTGAAATGACAGATGTAATTAATTTATCTTTTTAATTTTGTACGCTCGTATGAATAAGCTGTGCTTATGTATTGGTATGTCATTAAAATTAATGGATTCTAAAGTGTACATACGCGTAGCGATCAGCATGTACGAATGTAAGGTGGACATTGACTTGGCATCCCAATTTGACGTTATTTTCCTAAACGACCGGAGAATATAATACTTGTATGTAATATTTTATATTAAAGGTCTACCAGAATCTGTGTAATGATGGCAAAAAGTGAGAAAGTAAATTGACTCTATCAATACCGGGGTAATTGGAATAAAACATTTTGATCCTTTTTTCCTTATAGCAGCGGATTATGTGTGTAAAACATGCAAATATATAAATTTATCCAATGATCAAGGATATTTAAACTTTTTAATCGGGACTTAACGCGACTTATTTAAGTAGTAATGCTACTACGCGTTAAGTCCCGATTAAAAAGTTTAATTATAATGCAACGCGAAAGTTTAAAATGTGATCAAGGATATTTTTTGAAAATCTGCTGTCAAATTTGACATCAGATTCTGGTAGACCTATACGTCTTGTGCGTAATATTTTATATTACTTAGTTTGTAGGCGAAAAATTCCAAGATATTTTCTAGTGAAGAATGCGTGTTGTGCTAAGGCATTCGTTCTTAAGTGTATAATTCTCACAAATATAAATTTTTATTAAACAGTATAGATAAAATAGTAAGAGAGTCAAGATTCGTATATTATTTTAAGTATGTCAGTTGCAAGGTTTAAGGTAGAAATAATTATAATGTGTAAAGAAAACAAACAGTTTCTCTTATATAAAGTGTTTTATTTGAATTTGAACCTTTATCTAAAATTCTAATAGGTGACCATCGCGGCCGCCCACGACGGTCAGGCGGGCACACGCTCAACGCAGCGAACGCCCTTATACCGTGGCCGTGCACAATTTAGGGCGTTCGCGGCGTTGAGCGTACTGTGCCCGTCGCGGCGGCCGCGCCGTGCGCTCGCCATAGTAATCGTGCGATGGCTGACCCGCTCAACGCAGCGCTGCTCTATGGGATGACATGAGACAAACACGCCTCGCGGGTGGCCGCGCCGGGCGCACGCTTAACGCAGCGAACAACCTTAGGCAACCTCGGTGAAACTGAAACAGTGCACAAGCCACAAGTATAGTCTGTCAAGAAAGTGAAGAAATTAAAAAGTGGCAACATCGTAGTGTCATCCCTTTCAAATCAATCTAAGAAAAAAGGGATGACACTACGATGTTGCCACTTTTTAATTTCTTCACTTTCTTGACGGACTATAACCAGGACTCGATATAGCCATTTAGCCGCTCCAGCAAAGATCATTTTCGCCGCCCTTTACATATACAGAAAACATTTGTTGGGGGAAATGGGAGGAACATTTAAGTAAAATACTTAAATATTTCCACTAGCAAACTTAAGGTAGGTTAGCTGGTAAAATTCTCAAACTTAAGTGGTGGATGGCTAGGTTGGAAGACAGGAATAAGTCAATTTCGCCGCCCCTCATTTTTGCCGCTCTGGGCAAATGCCCGGCGCGTCCCCCCTTAGATCGGGCCCTGACTATAACAACTGATTGCTGAATTACTACATAATATATTTTGGATACTCCGATATTCCCCTCTCAAATAATGTAATGACGTTCTAGTGCACGCAGAACCATATAGTCCGTCAAGATAGTGAAGAAATTAAAAAGTGGCAACATCGTGGTGTCATCCCTTTTTTCTGAGATTGATTTGAAAGGGATGACACTACGATGTTGTTGTTCTTCTTCTTCTTCTTTTGGCGTAAGCCTCCCCATTTAGGAGTTGCCATCAGCGTCAGAGTTAAGGCGAAAGATGGGAACAGTTTTAATAAACACGTAAAAACCAAGAAAAACAATAAACCTTTTTGAACGTGGCGGGTGACACGGTAGCCGTGTCATCTACTTCTATGGCGTATGACATGGCTCACGTGTCACGAGAAAATTGTATGCCGCCACTTTCCACCGTTAGTAACATAGAATATCATTGCTTTCCACAATCAAGGATGCGACCGGTAAATGGAAATAAACGAATTTCAAAATTGTTTTTGTTGGTTTTTCTTAAGTTTAGTGTTTGTATTGTTTACAATAATATGATTTAAAATAAAATTTTAAGTGCACTCCAGTCGCTCTCCAAGGCGCAAATGACGACGACGGGCCGCCCGAGAGCGGGAATTCACTACCGGGCTGCCCGCGGGCCGCCCGGTCTGGCACAAGTCTGCCGCTTGCCCCTATTGAACACACACAGAACAGGCAAGTCAGCCGATTAGATAGATAGAGGGCTGCAGCTCGGTCGTGGACTCATGGACTCAATCTTCTTTGTAACAAAATATGATAGATCAGCATCGGCATTGATTTCTTTGGATTTTTCAATAAGTTCGCTGTATTAGCGGCATTACGTAGATCGGTGTTCATGTAATCCTTGCTTTTAACTTTCTACAAACAAGGATACGACCGGTAAATGGAAATAAACGAATGTCAAAATTGTTTTTGTTCCTTCATTCCTAAGTTTAGTGTTTGTATTGCTTACAATAATATTTTTCAAAATAATATTTTAAGTGCACTCCAGTCGCTCTCCAAAGCGCGAATGTCGACGGGCCGCCCGTCGCGACCATTCATCTACAGACCTGCCCGTGACGGACTGCCCGCTACGGGCAGGTCTGTCGCATGTCTGCTCGTCAATTCCTAGGTACGGGCACAGACATGCCCGTTGGCCCGTGCCCGCAGCCTGCCCGCGAGATCGCATTTTTCCCGCGAGGGCACGGGCAAGTCTGTACATGAATGGTCGCGACGGGCCGGGCGGCCCGTCGTCATTTGCGCTTTGGAGAGCGACTGGAGTGCACTTAAAATATTATTGTAAGCAATACAAACACTAAACTTAGGAATGAAGGAACAAAAACAATTTTGACATTCGTTTATTTTCATTTACCGGTCGTATCCTTGTTTGTAGAAAGTTAAAAGCAAGGATTACATGAACACCGATCTACGTAATGCCGCTAATACAGCGAACTTATTGAAAAATCCAAAGAAATCAATGCCGATGCTGATCTATCATTTGTTACAAAGAAGATTGAGTCCATGAGTCCACGACCGAGCTGCAGCCCTCTATCTATCTATTCGACTGACTTGCCTGTTCTGTGTGTGTTCAATAGGGGCAAGCGGCAGACTTGTGCCAGACCGGGCGGCCCACGGGCAGCCCGGTAGTGAATTCCCCCGCTTTAGACCCAGTTTCATCAAGCAATGTTAAATAAATAACGGCTTGTTAAATCAGTTAACGGCCTGTTAGAGCATGGTTAGAGCTATCGTGCGTTCCACCAAACGCTAATGTCATGTCAAATCACCTAACACGGTGTTAAATTTTAATTCCTGCTAGGGAGGCCCGTTAAATATATAACAGGCCGTTATAATAGTCAAAACAACAACTTTTTAAAGACAATATCCAATATCAATAAAAGAATCTGTTTTGACTTTTGAGTGTTGCTGGCTGCCGCCATGTTTCGCCACATCCTTACGTATTATTTATTATTTTTCATGTTAAGCATAATTATTTATTTTCATTTTGTCAAAAATTCAGCCCTCAGATTTTCCTTGACATTGCAAATACACTGACTTGTATCAAAATTACCAATCCGAAATAAGTAAATAAAAGTTTGTATCATGATTCATGTTTTCAGCTTTGACAGATCATAATTATTAACCTGGTAAATTAAAAAGGACTATTGTAGTGTTAAGTGTAACAAAATATGTATGCGATCAGTAATATTTTAATTTGGTCGCATTATCTACCAGATGACGTATTATACGAATAAGGTGAAAATGACACATTGCAGCCAACATGTCGTATTAAACTTGTACATTGCAATTTCGTCGCCTTATAACAAGAACGAACGAATTGAATATTATGAATTGAATATTATTAACTCGTTGTTCACTTAAGTAATGCCTATTGCCTTGTTAGGATTTAACAAACAGAGGTTGGTGAAATTGGGTCTTACCCCGCGTTCCATTTAGCGTTTAAAACGATCAAAACGCTCAAAATGCCTCCTATTTTGAGCGTTTTGATCGTTTTTAACGCTAAATGGAACGCGGGGTTAGTAGCGCCATTCTCCCAACATTCTCCATGTCTATGTCGAGAGCCGCCATATTATGTCGAGAGCCGCCATTCTCTATGGGCTATGGCCGTTGTTTACGTTCGTCAATCGTCCGGTCATGTCATAACGTTCGTTCAACCAAAGAGTAAAGACTACGCACAATTTGTCGGAACTCTCTTTCTTGCCATCGCACTGTCTCTTTAAAAACATAGCAATAAAAATAGGTTTTTGTCAATCGTCATTGGTGAATGAACACACTGAATACTGATTCCATCTATGGATTCCATAGTCAATATCAATACACATCACAGGAAGATGGAAAAATTAAATTCAAGTTTTAACCAATACCGTATGTGTGAACTCAATGTTTATTAGATTGAAATGAAACTTGGTATTTTATCAGTTTCAGTTGTAACTTGTAAAATATAATAAATTAAAAGTGAAAGATACAAACATTACCTACCTATCAAGAGGATAAAATATACACACGTTTTTGATTTTCAACTTCATTCAACATTTTGAGCTGGATCGCCATTTCATTTCGTCGTTTCTATAGTGGATTAATCACGACGAATGTGGGATAAGACAAACGTGGAACACCGAAAATACTTTTTGTGTAACTAGTAGTAGGTAATAAACTGGGTATTCATCTTTCAATTTTGGCGGGATGTTGGTATTCGGTAATCGTTTTGGTTTGTGATGTTGAATGGAGTGATCTGTCAGCTGTCGTGCCTGTCCGTGGCCTGGCCTCCTCGTTTCGTGGAATCGTGGATCATCCTCAATGACTATTTTATGATAAATCTTTAGTGCGGTGAACTTACGCGTGTCCATCCATGTGGAATTTCGACGATGCGCCTCGACTGAGCGTGGAAATGGATAGCATGCGTCCGAACTACGCCGGTTTTGACGCGGGTTCCTTGGATTCGGTGCAGTGGTCGAGGCGCGCGCCTGCGAGGGTGCTCCGGCGGCGGTGTCGGAGCGAAGGCGTAGACCGGTCGCCGTACGAGGAAGCCAGTCGAGACCTGCACAGCTACTTGGAGAGCACACGCCCCAGTATACCACCACCGAAAGGCTACACCAACGGTTACGAGTGCCTCGACAGGTACCACGAATGTGCTTCAGCAGAAAACGGCGCCTACATAATGGCTAATGACAATGGATATTCAGGGTAAGAGAAAACATTCATAACCTATAAACTTTGCAAAATATCTGAGAAGTAATCAGATATGGACACTTGATGAGGTTATAATGGTTAAATGAATGATCCTCTTAACTTACAATCCAGATATCTTAATAATATAAGGACAAAAGAAACAACATTAGTGTACAAATCATTTTACATGTTGTTTGTATACTAATAAACAATATGAAATCTTCTCATTTGTATATTAAATATTACCAATAATATTCTACGAAACCTTGTGTTTTTTGATTTAAATTTCTTATTATTCAGGTACAAACAAGGAAAATCAAAATATTATAGAGCAAGTCCGACTAGACCACTAATAACGACACTTTCCAATACAAAAGTGGACGATAGATTGCCAAAAGTTGAGGAATTACTGGAAAAGGTAGATCAAGAAATGTTGGAAGTTTCGTCAATAAAGCAGCCATTGAAATCAATACTTAACAATCCTCTACCGAAATCCCCACCACACGGGATACTAAAGAAACCCAAAAGTAAACCGTACTATGAAAGCAGAATAATTGAAGGTCGGAGAAGACAGCGGGCATCGAGTGAACCAGACAATGCTTATTGTAATTATCACTTGTCTGCGCCTTTGTCCTATGATAGGTAAGTTCTAGGTTATGGCACATGTGATTTAATTCATCAAGCCCCATACGGTCACCGGTGACTGAGACAGTAGAAATTCTATTGTGTCTAGTTTTTTCACAATCAAAGGTTTGGTTGAAAATACTGTTTATTTTCAAAATATTATTAATAAAAAAAACTTTAAAGCTTCAATGGAGGATGTGATTGTTTTTACAACTGCACATTGTTTTATTTCAAGAAAAATCCTCATGATTGCAATAATTTATTATTTAAATTTTTCATATTTAACAAGAAATATAGCTTTATGATAAACATACATTCGAAACAAGTGCTTCTAAGAAAGTATTAAATAGCATTAAATATTTTTTTCTTAGTAATAAATAATTGCTGCATTAAAAACGATTATGATTTTCTTTTAGAAACTACTACCACACAAACAATACAAAAAGGGGGAAGGACAATTCTGGTGGTTATCTATATGGGAATACACCCTATAATTCTCCGCAAGCTAAACTAAATTACGTCAACAACACAAGATGTTCCTGTAAGGACCAAGTTATAATAGACGAATATAAGATGCATGTGCTAAGGACGACCGCTATCAATAATGATACTAGCAATGATATACCAGTTATAGTGGTGAGTAATATGATAAGCTTGTTATTAGCTTAATTTTTTTTTTATGAAATAAGGGGGCAAACGAGCAAACAGGTCAAAGCAACTTCCGTCGCCCATGGACACTCGCAGCATCAGAACAGCTGCAGGTGCGTTGCCGGCCTTTTAAGAGAGAATAGGTTAGTAGGGGAGGGTAGGGACAGGAAGGGAAGGGAATAGGGTAGGGGATTGGGCCTCCGGTAAACTCACTCACTCGGCGAAACACAGCGCAAGCGCTGTTTCACGCCGGTTTTCTGTGAGAACGTGGTATTTGTCCGGTCGAGCCGTCCCATTCGTGCCGAAGCATGGCTCTCCCACGTATAAATATTACATAATTTGGGTTAAAGAATAACTATCAGTTATAGTAAATTTATTGTTTGCTGGGTTATGTTGATAGAATATACTCTGTTTTGGTCTAATATACTAAAATACTAAAAGGTAATATAAGAAACACTAGCTTTTACCCGCAGCTTCGCTCGCGTTAAAACGTATTATTATAATATTATAGCTGTTGCCCGCGACTTCGTCCGCATTAACATAGTATAATAACGGAAATGGATAATTTTTTGCCGACGGAAAAGTCCCCTGTATATTGATGAAAGGTCACTCGTAAACTGTATGTTTAGTTTAGGTTGGAATAAATTGACTTTTAAAATATAATAACTATATTCCTACAAAGGAGAATTAAAACTTAACACTAACGACGCTACACCATTTTGATGTAAGCAACAATCCCAGGGATTGAGTTTGGGAGGGCGCAGCCCCCTCCAGTACGGGCCGAGTGCAAAGTCACCCGCATATTATTGAAATGACAGAGCCGAAAAGTGTATGTTTAGTTGTGGTTGTAATAATAACTTTGTTCTTAAAAAGGAAAATTAAAAGTCAACACTAACGACGCGACATCATTTTGATGTTAGCTGACATCCCAGGAGGGGGGGTGGGGGGGTTTGGGGGGCGCAGCCCCCCCTAAGTACGGACCGACGTAAAAGTCCTCCGTATATTATTCAAATGACAGAGCCGAAAAGTGTATGTTTAGTTGTGGTTGTAATAATAACTTTGTTCTTAAAAAGGAAAATTAAAAGTCAACACTAACGACACGACACCATTTTGATGTAAGCAACATTTCCAGGAGGTAGGGGGGGGGGGGGGGGGATTGAGGGGGCGCAGCCAAGTACGGCCGAGGGCAAAGGAATTTTATGGGCTTTCCTTATGTTGAAGACACTTTTTCGATACGAAATGAGTAAAAAACTAAAAAAAATGGAACTTGCCCTGCCCTAGGTAGCCTATGTGCTGACCCGACCCCTTAGTAATATTCAAAATTTGAAGTAAATCTTTTTGAGTTTATCTCGGACATATTATTATATACAGAAAAAAAGATGAAAATTATGAAAACTACATTTTTGGCTCCCATTATATCGATTGTAGATCAGGTCCCAAGTATTATTTTTTTTAAATATTATTCTATGTGCAGAATTGACCCTCTCTTATAATTATGTCACGTATAGATAAAATTTGGTATGGAGATACTTTGAGTACCATAAGACTTATGGTTTGCGCGAAAACTATACAATCGATTGTAATATAAAATCTTACAATCGAATACAATCGATTGTATAGTTTTCAATCGAATACAATCGATTGTATATTTTAGTTTTTTTCACGGCTTAGTTTGCATCCAAAGGATATGCTACCCATACCTTGTAGGCTTGTACTAATACAGTGTGTTAGTGTAAACAAAGTTATCCTTGAAACCATCAAATGAGCCCGTCAAAATGAACATTGAACAACTTTTTCTATGAGAACAATGCTGGGAACTCAAAAAAAAAAAATGCCGTCTACATACCCATACGGATGCCCGGATCGGCAATTTGTATGGATATGAAGACGGTTTTTTTTCTAGTTCTCAGTATTGTTCTCATAGAAAAAGTTGTTCATTTTGAAGGGCTCATTTGATGGTTTCAAGGATAACAGTGTTTACACTAACATCTTGTATATTGTATTCTGTGCTCATAGTTACTACTTTGTTTGTTGTGGTTGATAATTATTTTTAACACAATAATTTATCAATTTAGGATGCGTTATTCTTCCCACACACTTTTTGAATATTGATAAAAGATAAAAAAATACATATATAAATTTTACCGTCCTTGAGTTTAGGGCTATTGCAATCCTAGCCGGTCTGGAAAAAAAACTTGTAATTTTTTTTATAACATATTTTCAGGCAAAAGTCTGATGTTAATGAATCCCCCACAAATATGCGCGAAGTATTAGTAATTGCTTATTTCTAAGTAGGTCACGAGTTCGTCAGCCCTAGGATGTCAGAACTAGTTCACTAATTTCACCTGGCACTCACTAGTATCACCTATTATTACAAAAATACATGGAAAGCGAATTGACCCCAACAACTCTTGTAATACGGCACAAAATTCGGTGCAATACTTCAGTATGATAAGGCTGTTTACAGACTTGTTTTTTTATTTTTATTTTGTAACAGATGATAGACTCAACTGACAGAAAGTAAGGCTAAAATTAATCTACAGGAAGATTAATTATAAATCTACTTTGTTTCGTTACACCTTGTATATTAGGGATACATAGGGTCAATTTATACTAGCGCAGAGGCGAAACTCGAAGCGAAGCAAAGCGAAGCGAAGCGAATTCCCAAATACTGAACACAGAAAATTCAATCTTAACGCCAGAGCGTAACGCATACATTACTTCTGCGAGGCCAATCAGCGTTGGTCGGGCGCATCGACGCGAATTCGCGCGGATGCGCGCGCCGTTTTAAATTTTGGAAGTAATAAAGTGCGTTAAGAGGAGTCCACACCGCCGTTTTTCCATACAAACGCTGTCCCCTGTTTCCTCCCTGGATAATGCCGGTAGAGTTATGATTTTTTTCCTGAATATCTATGGCCACTATTAGCATGTCCCTATGTTTTCTTATTCTATATCTATTATGGTGAGATTTTCCTCGGTGTTCAAACACCCAGAAAACAAAACTGGCTAAAATATACAAAAAAAAATAAAACATAGGAACACAGCTCAAGCCTTGCTTTAATTCTTAATGAAAAAAGTACTTAAATCGGTTAAGTTTCGGAGAAGGCATCAGCGGACAACGAATCGAAGATTTTCTGTTCTTTTATTACAACTTTTGTCGTGTTGTCTCTATCGCGCTCTGCGGTGGTAGACTTGAGATTGGTGAGACAGCTATTTTATTTTCAAATAGCTATTTTCAATTTCTCTCGCCCCTGGTGTATCCTCTTAACGCTTTGGAGTTAAGGAATAAGGTTGAATTTGTTATATTCAGTTTTAATAATTCGCTTCGATGCGCTTCGACTCTACGCTAGCATAAATTGACCCATACACACGCTATACAATTCCTTTCTGAAGGCAAGTCATTGTAGCCCTGACGTCACTGCGACCCTTGAGGATCTATTTACTAATAATACTTTGTTTTGTTGTAAACTGCTTAATTATTGTTGCCTGTTCTTAAAACGTTGAGGACTCATCTTACTTATCCGTTGTTGTACGAAAAATCATTTACAGGAGAGCAAAAGTGGCTATTACAGTCTTGATACTCAAAAATCGGAATCAAAAACAAAATCAAGCTCAAAATTTCAAGTAAGTTTTTTTAAACTCGTAGCTTTGATTGGTATTTGGAAGTAACTTTTCAATATTTTTGTTAGTATTTTTTAGAAGAAAGTATACTACGCTTAACGCTAGTCTATTATTAGTATTAGTAACTAGATGACGGCCGCAACTCCGTTGCGCCAAAATTCGTTTATTGCGTGGGAACCGTATATTTTTTCTGGGTAAAAAGTATCGTATGTCCTTTCTTGGGATTAAAAGAGTTTTTGTACCAAATTTCAGTAAAATCGTTTCAGTGGTTTGGGCCTGAAGAGTTAACAGATCACAGAGAGACTATAATTTATAAAATTATAACTCTATTTGGCCAAAAATGGAAGTTACGCCCTTTCTTCTTATTGGGGCAGTATTATGGATATTATAAAAAAGTTTATTCATTATTATTTTAAACTACGCAGCTAAGAATGTATTGTTTGTATGTGCTGTAAATAGTTGTGTAAACAGCGCTCCAAGCAACGGTAAAGAAAGTCTAGTCTAAACTTAAACATTGCAGCAATCGCAAGCATGTAGCCGGCCTTAATATTTCGCGATTGTTTGTCGCCGTTTCTTTGCGGAACTGGATTTTTTAAAATATGTTTTCGTGTGCGACGAATGACGATATATTTTATTAGTTGATACATCGTCCACCTGTTTTAAGTGTCGTTTCCAGTTTCAAAGATGCCGTCACTGAAGAAAATGTTTAGAAAATTGTGTCATGTACGTTCTTGTGTTGTTTTTTGGCTTCAGTAACATTTATGTAATTGATTGTACTGTCGGTTCTTGGTGGAAATTCATGTTGAACACTAATAAAATACAATTTTTTGTGCACTTTTTCCACTATATTAAGTTATAATAATCTATCTATATCTATACATATTATAAAACAAAGTCGCTTTTCTTCCCTCATGTCCCTTTGTTCCCTTTAATCTTTAAAACTACGCAACTATTTTGATGATTCTTTCAGTTTTAGATAGCCCATTTATCGAGGAAGGCTATAGGCTATATTTTATCACGTTAAGACTAATAGGAGCGAAGAAATAGAGGAAAATGTGGAAAAACGGGGAAAATTATTTGAAAGGGCTAACTTGAACGCGCTAATCTCAGGAACTACTGGTGCGATATGAAAAATTTTTTCAGTGTTAGATAGCCCATATATTGAGGAAAGCTATAGGCTATATTTTATTACGCTAAGACTAATAGGAGAATGTGGAAAAAACGGGGGAAATTATTTGAAAGGGCTTATCTCGCGAACTACTGGAGCAATTTTTATGTTATTTGGCACAGAAAAGAAGTAGACCACGTGAAGGATCATAGGCTATCCATTTTAATCATTTTTTCAGTGGCTATTTTATATACCCGTAAGACGCCGGGGCGGGTCGCTAGTATCTTAATATAGTGGAAAAATTGCACGAAAAATTGTGTTTTAAATGAGTGTTTAGTAACATTTGTCTCAGTCAGTACGCCTCTGTAGTTCAGAAGTAGCTTGGCTCTCACTTTGTAGTTCCGTGGGTTTGATTCCCGCTTTAGCAGTGCCGGATTTACATTTTTATGAGTGTAGGCCACTTCATTTTCGCCGCCCCATGTACGAAATCTGCCGGCCTCCTAGGACGCTGTGGCTCTTAGGACTCTACTGTTTACACGACTCTACCGCCCCTAGGCCGTGGCCTATGCGGCCTATTTACAAATCCATGTTGCGCTTTATAGCAAAAAAATTCCAAGAAGTCAATATAGTCAGTCATCTTTTGACAAGAATGATAATCTCGATGATACATTGACGTGCCATGTTGATAGTGAAGAAACGCCCGAACACCAGCCACTGCATAATACATAATATAATAATATAATTATACTGGATCACCACTTTAAAATTTAAATCGATGATAATCATCAAACTATATATTTTTTAACCGTCTTCCAATAAAGTAGATTCTATATTCGGTTGTGTAATTTTTTTTTTTTCGCCTCCGTGGTCTAGTGGTATTAGAGCGCGGCTCTTGACTCGGAGGTCGTGGGTTGGATTCCCGCGTTGGAACATGTTACTTCCAAGTTTGGTTAGGACAATGTAGGCTGATCACCTGATTGTCTGACAAGTAAGATGATCCATGCGTCGGATGGGCATGTAAAAAGTCGGTCCTGCGCCTGATCACTCGCCAGTCGTGTCGGTCTTCCGTCCCACTGGGTTATGAGAGTAAAGGAATAGAGAGTGCTCTTGTGTACTGCGCACATATTTGGGCACTATAAAATTACTCCTGCGTAGCTGGCCTGGTTTCAATGAAACCGGCCACCGTCACCGAAACCGGTGTGGGAGTTATTATTAATTATATTTTTATTTTATGGTGTTTTCACTTTTCACCGCTTAACTATAAGAGCGTTAAGTATGAGTATAATATCATGGTAAGTCTATCTAGCTAAATCAGCAATTTGGAGACTTGTTAACAATGTAAAGAGCTCCCAATTTCATCTTGAGCCACAGAATATAGTATATAATAAAATGTAAATTAACTTTGAGGGCTACCGAAATTAATTATTAATTTAAAAATAAGAGTAAAGAACTGATGTTTTCTATCGCTTTTTCTTCATGTAAAGAAGTCGCGGACAGAAATAGTAGTTGTCAAATAATAGTGTTAAATTTCATCAAAATCGGTTAGAAGTTCGGGAAGGGAGCCTGTGCAAACAATGTGTAGATTTAAGGTTCGCGCCCACTTTGTCGGCGCGTGCCGGGGCGGGTCGGGGCGCAGCGCAAAATGCGCTATAGCACACTATTACCGGGTCGGGTCGCATCGCATTGACGGATTTTAACGCTCACTGTGCCGGGGCGTGTCATGCCGGGGCGGGTGGCGCCCAACACTTTGACGGATTTTAAGCCGAGGCTTGCCGGGCCGCATCGCATCACATCCGCGCGTCGCTTGCTATAGCACACTGTTGCCGGGGCGCAGCGGGTCTTGCCGGGGCGCAGCGGGTCTTGTCGGGCCGTGTCGCATTGACGGAAATCCGCCGAGCAAAATCCGCGCCGATGCGCCCCGGCACAGTGTGCGATACGCGCATCCGCTTCCATACAAATTGTATGGAGGCGGATTTTTGCGATGCGCCCCGGCACGCTGAGCCCCGGCACGGCCCGTCTCAGTGTGCTCACTCCTTTAAAGTTGGATTCGAAATATTTTGTGCGTTGCGAGAATCTAGTGTTTGTTATTGTTTCTTCAACACATGTTTAGTCTGAACAATAATTATTCGTAATAATGTAAACAAACAGTAGTATTGCCCTTGGAAAAGTGGAACGAAATTATATTGTGTGTCCATTCGATTATGGCACAGGAATCGTACATTTTTTCCGAAAGATCCTCGTAACAAATCTTATCAATATTGTATTAGAGGTTTAGGAGTAAAGAGGTAACAGACATACACACAGACACACTTTCGCATTGATATTTATACTAGATGAAGTCCGCAACCGTTGCGCTGACTGACCTAAGATGAAAATAACTAAATTAAAATTTATAGAAGTAAGACCTTATATGAATAAAAATGTTGAAAACATACTGGAAAATCCCATATAAATGAGAGACATAATAAAAATGTGAATGAATGTAGTTAATATAAAAATATGTAAATTAATTAATGAAAATAACAGAAAAAATTGAAATAAAAACCATGAATGTTGTAAAGGAATTGTATGTAATAAAAATGATAATCAATGTAATCTATATATATAAAAATCAATTGCTGTTCGTTAGTCTCGCTAAAACTCGAGAACGGCTGAACGGATTTATCTTATCTTGGTCTTGAATTATTCGTGGAGGTCTAGGGAAGGTTTAAAAGGTGAGAAAAATTCGAATAATTGCCGGGAAAATCCTCAAAACAGCATTTTTCTATTTCCCATACAAACGTTTTCTAAATAAAATGGAGAGTCAATTTGTAATTTATTACCGCTGCATAAAGTTCAAATTCGCGTGCGCGTTGGAGGACCTAATATCGCGTTCTGAAACTCAACAAAAGTGAAAGTGAATCGCGAACGCGACAAAATTGCATAGTCTCAAAATACATAGTACATAAATAAACACAATTTTAGCTAACTTCAGTTGTTACTCTGTCCGATTATTTTTTTATTTTAGCTAACTTAAGTTGTTACTCTGTCCGATTATTTTTTTAATAAGACTATATAGAAATCGAAAGATAAATCTATATATATAAAAATCAATTGCTGTTCGTTAGTCTCGCTAAAACTCGAGAACGGCTGAACGGATTTATCTTATCTTGGCCAATTTTGATGAAATTTTTTGTGTGTGTTCGTGGAGATTCGAGAATGGTTTAGATTTACAGTTTGGTCTACTGGAAAATGTTTTTTCAATTAATTTCTTATTTATAAGGAGTTGTTGATTTTGGAATGTTTTACATTAGATCCGGCGGACGGCGCTATCATCGCATTCAATATTATTCTATTTCAATTTTAGTTTGTCCTGACAGATGGTGCTACGATTAATTTGAAAAAAATTTTGTTATTCAATTCATGTGCTGATTAAAATATTAAATAAATAACACATAGGCTACAATTTTAACCGACTTTCAAAATGGGGGAGGTGTTATGTTCGTTTTCTTATATTCAACGATTACTCCGCCGTTGGTTAACCGATTTTCAAAATTTTTCTTTTGGTATATAGGGTATCATCCCAATTTGGTATTATATTCAGAAAAGTGATGATCTGATGAAGGATCCATAAGTAATCGAGGGAACTCCTCAAAACTTATAGGGAAACATATGGTGACTTCGGTTTCGTGAGAAGTATTCTAAGCATATGCTACCAACAAGTAAGATTTTGCACCGAGATATACCTGGTATACTGTGGTTCGGAAGGTGCTGAGAGAATTCCTGATTCTTTATAGATACAAGTTTGGGAGTTTCGGCGTTGTTTTAAGAACAGAAAGCATATGCTACTATGCAAATTACATTCTTCATCATCATCATCACTACCATATCATAGTCTTTTAGATCGAGACTCGAGTTTGTCAAGCGATAATTAAAAAAAATCTATATCTACCTAATATTATAAACCTGAAGAGTATGTTTACTTGAACGCGTCAATCTCAGAAACTACAGGTCCGATTTAAAAACTTATCTCAGTGTTAGATAGATCATTTATCGAGTAAGACTCATCATTTATTGAGAAGGTTATATTATATTATTACTCTAAGACTAATACGACAGAAGAAACTCAGGAAAATGTGGGAAAAACGGGGGAAATATTTTTTATGGGAAAATGTACCTACGGATTCTGTAAAATTTCTAATTTACGCGGGCGAAGCCGCGCGGGACATCTAGTTTAGTATAAAATACATGTAAATTAAGTAACGAAAATAAAAGAAAATTTGAAATGTGATCCATGAATCTCGTAAAGAAATTGTATGTAATAAAAATGTAAAAGAAATGTAATATAGTAACATAAAATATAAGTACAGAAAAAGAAACTGTTATAAAAAATTTAATAAAAAAAAAAAATACTAGAAAGAAATAAGAAATAAGATAACATAATGTGAAATAAAAATTGTTAGTAAATAAGAAGTTAAAAATAATACAAATGTAATAAAGTAAAATTGTCCCTTCTCATTGAAGGGGGAACAAGAGGTCCCAGATAGGGGCCATAAAAAAAAAAAACCGTTGCGCCAAAACTTGTATATCGCGCGGGTATCTTACATTTTTCCGGGATAAAAGTATCTTTTGTCCTTTCCCAGGAGTCGGGACTCAAAGTATCTCCATAGTCCATAGCCATACTAAATTTCAGCAAAATTGGTTCAGCGGTTTGGGCAGACAAACAGATAGACACACTTTCGCATTTATAATATTAGTATGGCAGTAGAAATTTGTGGCTTGTATCCAATCGTTTTTAATAATTCTGGTTGAAATTCCATAGTGTTTATAACTCGAGTAAATTATTACAAGTTATTTCTGGAGCACAGGTAATTTTTCGTTTGACTCATCTACGAGTTCTAGGACGAGTCACGTGCTCTTGAATTGATTTCACAACTTTTATAATAAAATGTTCATTACTTTTATAACTTTTGCAATCTTGTTTTCTTTTTAGAACGATATTTTTAGTATGGTAAGAGTAAAATTGCTAGAAAGAGAATGATAGAGGCATCTGTAACTTGCTAGAGCTCTTTGGGCTGTACTATATGTTTGTACGTGGGAGAGCCATGCTTCGGCACGAATGGGCCGGCTCGACCAGAGAAATACCACGGCCTCACAGAAAACCGGCGTGAAACAGCGCTTGCGCTGTGTTTCGCCGAGTGAGTGAGTTTACCGGAGGCCCAATCCCCTACCCCCCTAGAAATGCCGCAGTTGAAAAACAATTTGTTACCCCAGGAGGGTACCAACTGCGTTTTGGTATTTCCGAACCGAATTGTTCGGAATCATACCACCTGCAACTTTTCGCTATCGTCCCACGCGAAAAACATACCATCCTCATCACCTTGATGAGTGGCAGTCTTCCACAGTGCGTTTTTCGCGTAACTTTCTGCCGCGCACTGTAAAACTCTGGAATGAACTGTCACCAACAGTATTTCCGGACCGATACGACCTGCACACCTTCAAGAAAAGAGCGTATTCCCTCTTAAAAGGCCGGCAACGCACCTGCAGCTCTTCTGATGTTGCGAGTGTCCATGGGCGACGGTAGTTGCTTACCATCAGGTTTTGCTCGTTTGCCCCCTTATTTAATAAAAAAAAAAACTATACATATTATTATTATTTATTAGGTACATACTATTTCAGTAAAAATCATCAGTAAATTTAAGTTATCATTAAACCACTCTATCCGCCGTTCTCAGATACGAATTATATATTTAACTGTAATTAAATGAAAATTTTTATATAAGCTGCATACATTATCTGTCAAACTACATTAATCATAATTAGTTAATCATAATTAAATGTCTTTGAGTGCGATATTATGGCCGTCCCCCGAGCAAACAAACTTGACCATACATTTGCCGCGTTGCCGAGATCGCACCAAAACCCTATTTTTTTTTACTTATCTTAGTTCAAAATTAACCTAAATAAAATTAAAACGAGGAATATGTAGTTTATAACATTGTCGATCTATTGGCGTGTGTTTCAAATAAAAGTAATTTGTAAATACTTATATGGAGATGCTGAATGTATGCTTGAATTTTAATAAATTGGATTAACTTTGGAAGCTGATATCACGAGTATAATAAACAAAAGTAGAAAATATAAAACGTGGAAAGGAATGTTGAGATACTGAAGATTATTGCTGTATTTTTATTATAACTCTGTAGCTTTCAAATTATGAGTTTATGAGGCTCTAAATACGGCAAATTGCGGATTCTCTGTAGGGAAGGCCCATAAGACTTAAGTGCGGCTGTCTTCATTCATGTCGTGAAATTGGACTCCAGTCTCCAAGTCCATTTATTTAAGGACACAAACCCTTTTAGCACGTCATTCTCTAGATCTGAAATGACAGAGATATAATATGTATTAAAAATTAATAAGATACCAATGATTGGAGGAAGATTTTGATAAAAACTCCATATTATACTTTCTAACGGACTCGTCAAGTTGTCATTAAAGTTAAGTAGTCAATTAATGTGTGAATGTGTTAGTCGTTACTCATTATGCAATTAAATACCAATCTAACATTAGACTATGAGTAAAGCGTTGGAATTTCACGCGTACTCAAATTCGTCAATGAATAGGAAGTATACACATTACACATCCAAAAATAGACACTGTGTGTAATATAGCGTAAAGTATAAACAACTCTATATTATAATATTTATGTCTTTAAAAATACAAGTGTAAAAAAAGTAATGATACTTCAGGGCAGTGGCTCTCAACCTGTTGGTCGCGACCCCCTGGGGGTTCGCCAAGATAACTATTTCAGTGTAACATGAGGACAATATTATATTCATAAATAATAATAATGCTGGAATCTGGATAGATCGCACATGGCTCATTAGCTCTGTCGGCTGTCCACACTGTGCCTTTTTTTGTTCGTCAAGGGCCTGCGTTATAGCGCAGTCAACAGCGAACGTGAAGCATGTCCGCGACGCATGCCCTCTGACCGTATCCAAAACTACAAAACGTTCGTTGACGCATTCAATTATTGAATGCGCCAAAACGAAAGTTGAATGAAAGAAGATGACGAAAATTGAAGATGAAAGCGCATAGTGTAAACATAGCTATTCGACTATTTCCGCCGGTTTTTGATGTTACAACGTCACACTATTTGTACAGTTGTAACAACATAATCGTGACGCAAACACAAATTTAAATATCGCGTGACGGCAGAATGCGGTAGGCGAAATATGCCGGTGAGAAATAGCTGAAAGTGCATTTTAACTCTTCGATCGGGGATTCTTGGGAATATATTGTTGTCGCGATCACCGGCGATCTTATGGGGCTTGAAAGGTTGAACTATTGCATAGCTTTTATCGCGGGCTTTATAGAAATTCCGTAACGAAAAACACCTAACATTTGTCTAACGTCATCTCACATCCATTCGGCAGACTTCGGCTCGGTGTGGCTCGCCATTGCTATGTCATAGCGTATTAATTTATTTTCTGGATTTTCGTAGAGTCATGTATGTAGATTGTAGAGTATAACAACTTTCCGATAGTATTGGGGCGCTTAACTTTGATTTGAAAAACTAGAATTTGCACTTGGAATAACGAAGACAATTCAGTTTAAAAACATTACACAATAGTAGAGTTGCTGTTGGAAAGTTGTTAGCTATAATTTACTACTATTAAACTGAAATGGAATACTTAATTAAAATTTTCAGTACTTACCTAGTATAGTTGGATAAAAAAAACTACACGAGCGAATTACTAGTTATTTAAATAACAACTTAAAAACTTAAAAAGTCTCCAGAATCAGCTGGACATTCTAGGTCCTAGGTCCTAGGACATTAAATTTTTTCCCGCGCAAAAAACTAGTTTTCAGTTTTACAAAGTTTTCTAGTAAACTCTAAAATTAAAGCTGAGGTGCTGACTGAAGTCTGGAATGTCCCACTTTTAAGCCATTCTCACACTTACCTCGTCCCACACTTGCTGTACCATATTGTCCCATGACCCGGCTTCCTCGGCCTTTGCAGCTATGGCGCTATGCCAATTGTACGAAATGTCAATACGATGCATTAATACTCGCGAGTACGTCGTCGCAACAATACATCTAAAGACCACTTATTTTTAAGTGGTTCTTTTTTTTTTCTTTTTTTTTGTTGAAAGTGCAGTGATGGTGGCAAAAGTGTGCGTGATCGGTTACGGAGTGACGCTGGTATATTTTTTTTGTTCTATTCCCGTTAACCTAATTTCAGGTTAACCTGTTTTTACACGTGATAGAACTCGGTTCTATTCGTGGATTATGTTGAATATAAGTTACCTTTTTATGAAAGGGGTCGAATAATATTTATAAATATTTTGTCAGATATTCTAAGTGGTAGATAACATTTAAATGAATCTTATGATAAATTAAAAAAAAAACAGTAATAGGTACCTAGGTTTTAATTAATTTACATTTTATGGATAAAAAAAAAAGTTCGGTAGGTACTATTTTTTTATTATAATTGATAAGTATTAGAATAAGTTGATATCCAAGCATTTCATTGATTAATTTAATGCAAATCGTTTGAATGTAGTAAAAGCTTAAGGTAGATAATAGATTTACCAATAGGCAATAAATATTGACATTGTAACATACGCTTCTCATATATTGGCATAGTATCATTATTTCGACATATTGACAATATTGGCAACGCTTAATAAGAAGCTTTAATTCACAAATCACTACGAAACGCGACACGAACAGCGTTTTATGTTAGAACTCAACTTCAGGAAAAAACTTAAATGAGTAAAAAATGTGCGGTCTCTAGGGATTAGAACTAAGTACCAAATAGTTTTACCTCTCTCTAAAGTCTAACCCTACTCGCACAATGAAAAAACTTGCCATTGCAGACAAACCGATTACGCAGGGTGAATTTTTAAAAAGGGGGCAAAATTCAAACTGTGATAGCAAAAAATCCATGGAGTCGTGAGCTCGATTTTGAAGGAACTAAAACTCCATTATATTTTTTTAAGCCGGTTTACTAAAAAAATATCATTAAAAATACCCTATAATAGAATTTCTCGTTTAAACTATAATATACTAGCTGTCCCAGTGAACTTCGTGTCACTTTAAAACCTTCCCTGGACTTTTACGAATATTTTAAAACTAAAATTAACCCAATCCGTTCAGCCGTTTTCGAGTTTTAGCGTTACTAACACAATTGAAAATCCATTTTTATATATACATATAGATTTAGGTATATACTGTAGTCTGTGCTATTGAAAGCGTAGGTGATGATATGATAACAAACTTACAGTAAACAATATGATGAGTAACTGTTTACAATTTTTGATCATCTCACGCACTATTGGCTAGTGTTTTATCGTCTTATCTTTCTCTTATGTGCGCATAGTACATTCTTTGTAGTACTTAAGCTGATATTTTGATTGTTATGGTTAATAGGATCTGTGGTTGTAGTAGCTTTATCCTATTCCCGAATACGCTTGTCTAAAGTTTCTAGTATAGGCTAATTATAGTCAATATTTTGTAAATTCACTTATTACATAAAAATTACAAATCACTGATTTCGGTACCATATTATGTCGTTATACGTAACTTTTAATAATGTGTGGCTCGCGACCACATCTTTCAAATCAAAAAGACCATTTATACCGTAGAATATTTTTATCCCACTGTAGAAAAGGAGGTTATTAGTCCCGAAGATTTTTTTACGCAAGTTTCTTTTTTTTTTCAGTCACCCCACAAGGACTCGCACCCCGTTCGGCCGATCAACTCGGGGCTGGCGCAGACGAAGCCCAAACCCAAAAAGAAACCCAAGCCCAAGGTCAAAGTCATGAAGACCGTCAACCAGAGCGTTATAGATGGAGAGATTGACGAGTGAGTATCAACCTTTATGATCGGTCAGTGTTTCCCAAAGTAGTTATAACTTATAAGATTATTTTTGTCAAATGTTTGGTACGTTTTATTAAAAAATTATTACATTTTAATATAGAAATTTCCCAAATACATATATATATATATGTATTTGGGAAATTATATATATATATATATATATATATATATATATATATATATATATATATATATATATATATATATATATATATATATATATATATATATATATATATATTATTAGGTAGATATTTTTTTCCCCCTACACACTCGTACTTACTAGTGGCCCATGCCGAGAAAGAAGTAAAAATAAGATATACTTCTCTTAACTACTACTTCTTGGGATCTTTAGTAAAGTTATAAATGACACACAAAAGAATAATTTCGTTTCAATCTGTTCGCTAGACGCTCGGAAACAATCATCGATACAATGCAACTGCTTATGCTATTTCTGTTCGACGAAAGTGGCCACTCGAGATAAACGTTCATCCCCATAGTCTTTTATGTATAAATCGATTTAAATTTAACTTGTATTAATATTCAATACATCCATACATACTAATATTATAAATGTGATAGTCTATATTTCTGTAACCTCTTCACGCCCAAACCACTGAACCGATTTTGCTGAAATTTGGTATGGTATACTCCCGGGAAAGGACATAGGATATTTTTTATTCCGGAAAATTTAAAGATTTCCGCGCGATAAAGTTTTCTAGTAAAATATAACTTTATACTATTGCTTCGTTCAGTTGACTATAGCCTCTACAATAGTATTATCTTTTCTTAGCTGATCTTTACAAATAACGCGATAGTTATCAGCTCAATCCGTTCTATACTTCTCTGTTCAAAGGTTAGCCAGATATGGTACGATATAAAGAAAATTACCATAATTTCCTTTTTTACCTACTTCAAAGCCAAAAGGAAGGTTAATGATTTTACAGCTTATGTAGCGGCTAAACTATTAAAAATAATCGGCCAAGTGCGAGTTTGACTCGCGCACAAAGGGTTTCGTACCGTTATATAGCAAAAATAGGACAAAAATTGTATTTTTTGTATGCCGCTCTTAATTTTTTATTTTATTTTAGTATTATTATTAAATATTAAAGTACACATATAACAAAAGAATGTGACAAAAATTCAAGTGCCTACCTCATGCTATTATTGACATAGAGCGAAAAAGGCCGAAAAATATAAATTTAAATTTTATTTTGTTTTCAGTATTTGTTGTTATAGCGGCAACAGATACACACAATCTGTGAAAATTTCAGAAGTCTAGCTATAGCGGTTCTTGAGATACAGCCTGGAGACAGACAGACGGACAGTCCCGTCGGTCCCGTTTTTACCCTTTGGGTACAGAACCCTGATAAATAAATAATAATTAATAACCTTACTGGTCCTACTGGTCCGATTTCAACAAATTAGGTATCAATACATTAGTAATGACTAATGAGTAATGACTAATGATGTTGAAAGTTACATAGGCTATTTTTTTCCAACATTTTGTATTTTTACGTAGTCGGGTTATACTTTTCTAAACTTATTAGTTGCTACACTATGAAGAGCAACATTGTGAAAGCGATAAAAGCGCCGAAATAACGCCGTGTGGGTGTTAAGCTTGGAAACCGATGATAGAACAAATGTTTACGTTTGTTCTATCATCGGTTTCCACATTCACAAGGACAATATTGTTCCTAAATTTTTCAAACCAGAGGTTCCTAAATTTTTAAGATAACATCGATCACTTTTATCAAACTTTTGTTTTTTGGAACAATATAAGGGATGGTTTCGTGACCATTATTTTGACCGAATTCCGAATAGCTACCAAGCATTGCATTGCATATTTTGTGCAATTTAAAAATAATAATAATACTTATGTAATATGTATATTATATCCATTGTGCATTTGTATTCCCTTATCTATACTAATATTATAAATCCGAAAGTATCTCTGTCTGTCTGCCTTTCTGTCTCGCTTTCACGCCAAAACTACTGAACCGATTGTAATGAAATTTTGTACACAGCTGATAGTCTAAACTCTAAAGCCTGAGAAAGGACATAGGCTACTTTTTAACTGGAAAAAGGGGTTGTAATTGGGTGAAAATGCGTAAATTTGTTCAAATTAAGTAAGTTTCAAAAATTAATAACAGATGGCGCTAAGAGTCGTGTACATCGCACTTTCGCTTGCTCTTACGTGTTTCTAGGAGGTGGTACCATCTCAAGTTACGTTTTTCGATTCTTTAGATTATTTTACACGCTTTTATATAACTCACTACTCAGTACTTTATCTATGCAGTGACGTAACCATAAACCTATCAATAATAAATTAAAGTTTATAGGTAAAGTTGTGTAATGGCTAAATAAGTTTTACGCATAAATAAAGTTTAATTCAAAATAATGAAATATGATGTGCACACTGCACAGCTGTTTTTGGGTATTTTGATTTAAGGGGTACTAGGGTTTTAAAAAGCTTTTAAAGACAACAATTTTGTTGACATCGCGCGCTATAAACCAAGTCCACGCGGACGAAGTCGCGGGCAACAGCTAGTAGGTTATGTCTATTTTCTTTAATTTATGATGTGCATTTCTAACCGCTTGGTAATATGTATTGTCCATACTTCGTGACCCCCTAGGTTTGTGAACCTACTTTGAGAACCTCTGGATATAATGGATGGATGGTGTTAATTTATTATGCATTTTCAGTTACAACAGCCGCTCTCCGTCGCCGGACGTAGACAGTTGGCAGATGGACACAGAGACAGACATACACACAGACACATCGGACAAACCCCGGACGGACTGCGTCAACAAAATCACTACTAAACTCAACGGAACCATAGTGTCGCCCAAGAAGAATATTCAAAAAGGTATTTTAAAATGTCCGTTATTTTTTTATTTGAATCTTTATCGACCGGTATTGTTTTTAAATTTTTGAATTTAGGATTTCGAATTAATTTTCTAACTTCTTATGCTGGCACTTCAACTGGCTATTTGTATTTGCTATTGGCTATTTGTTGCATTTGCAAAATTATTGACGTATTACACAAACAAGCAAATAAAGGCGAATACGGCTTTCCACACATGGACGTCAAATACCAAACTTTTACTTGGTTTTGTTTACTTGCCTATTTGACTCTTTTGATGTGGGTCAAAAACCGACAAAGGTACGGATACGTGTATATTTGGTATTGGTCATATTTGTCAAATAGGCAAATAAGGCCAATACTTTGTCAAACATACCGTCTACACATGGTGATTGTTTGGTGAATACATCAAATACGCAAATACAAATAGCCATGTGAAGTGCCACCTTTAACTTGAATATTGGCTCAAGTAATGAAGCTATCATATCAACAATAATAATTATTGAAGATAATAATCATACAAAGGTTATTAATGCAAAAATGATTAAATACATAAATATTCATAGTTCCTTTCTCTTCATCTATTTATCGTTGTAAGAAAAAGTGTTTTGTACTTATTACATTTCACTTTATGTATTCATATCTAAAGCCTGGTCCCTAGATTGAGTGAAATTTTGGATGAAGCCTATAACGCTACTTGTTTCGCTCTCAGAACAAACTAATCACTAGATGCATTAGGATTTTTAAATTCTTTCTATATGGCAACCAAACTTACATTATACAAATTCTAAAGCACAAAACTAATTTACAGGTAAAATAAATAGCGATAAAGATCTTATAGAAGCGATGCATTATATAAGCTTACACAAATCCGGACCGACCACCAAAGGTTAATAAATCATTTTAAATGTCATTTTCCTTTGCAATTGCGTTTTAGTTTGAAATTATTTCAGTATTATCTATTTTGTAGCTTTAGTTGAGGGCGATAATGGCCGAGCGTTGGTGTTTGTTTAATAAATTTGAGATAATATGACATGTAATTATTTCCTGCATTCGTGGAGGATTATGTTATTATTGTAGTCAAATATTTGGCTCTGTACCTCCATTTTGCTATTTTAATCTAACATCTATATAGTCCTGTGTGCAGTGGCAATAATACCATCTGGGGCCCGTGGCAAAGGCCCGTGGCAAATTGATGGGTCACATTAGTAAAAATTGACACGTTAATAAAACAGTTAAAATCAATGTATAAAAATATTTCTGAGCTTGGCTTGGCCGGGGCCCTCTTGAGTCGCAGCCCATGATGCTGCCACTCTATTGTCACGCCACTGCCTGTGTGGAACCTATCAAACATGTTGGATTAAAATGTCAAAATCGGTAGACTACTGTTAACATTAAAGTTTAGAACAAACCTACGCGTCAGTGACGGAGCGTCAAGTTGCGTCAAGTTGTCAAATGTGTTTTTTGTATACAAAACACACATTTGACAACTTCAAGGTTCCTTCACGAGTCTTTGTGAAATTGCAATTTATATGATGATAGGTGTTCTAGGTATCAATGCTAGAGAACCTCAAAGCTAGACGAGTGTTTTATTAAGTAAATACTATTTTTTGGGCTTGTATTACTAAATATTAGGTATTATAATGTTAGAAAATATTGAATTTTATGTTATACAACATATCTTCATTTTGATCTGAACATTAACAAAATTTTAAACTTAAAAAATAATATGTCATTCTTTATTGCGTGCTGACTGCTGGCTAAGTGACATCTTAAATCTTAATAGCATTATAGTCACTTTATTTGTTAACATTGAGATCAAAATGAATCTGAACTTGCAGTCCGTCAATAATGTGAAGAAATTAAAAAGTGGCAACATAGTAGTGTCATCCCTTTTTTCGGAGATTGATTTGAAAGGGATGACACTACGATGTTGCCACTTTTTAATTTCTTCACTTTTTTCACAGACTGTGAGAATCTAGTGAATTAGCTTAACATACTTAATGATATCTTAATCTTTACAGACACTCTGCCCGACTCGATAGCTAGCTGTACACGACCGTCACTGTTCCCGCGGGTGCCGCCATATTTAAAATTCGTCCGACACGACGAGACTTCCCCCCTCAAAATCCCCCCAGCCATACAAAAACACCTCAAGTGGAAACTCACCACCATAACGCCGATAGTTGTGAAGAAAACGCTAACTAATTCAGGCTTTAGATTAATCAAGAGTGAATGTGATACAGCAGAATGTCCACAAGAAGGTAATTGGATTTATTTAATTTAACAACCAATTTAACAAAATGAATTTTAGTGCTTAAGGGCTGATGACATTGTTTACGAAATATAATTGGATGCTGCAGCATTTCCTGGAATCTGCGATCGAAGTATTAAGCACTTGTGTATCATCCCATAGAAAAAATACGTATTGAGTTATGCATAGTTGTCATGTTCTTTAGATATAAGACTACATTCATAACTCAACATTTTTTTTGGTGAGGGTACACAACAGCGACCAATTATATTGTTCTGATTTTAAGCGATGTTTTGAAATACTATAATAGGTATATATGAATGTATATAGAGGTCAGTGGCCTTGTTGGTGCAATTAATCGGTTTTTAATAGACCTATTACTAATTAAAAATCTACACTGTATATTGACTGTTAAATTTTATAGACTATTATTGCCATACAATGTTTGTCCTTTTCGGATTCGTTAATAACGTTGCTTGATAGAAAAGGACAAATTAATGTTCCCAAATTAAGTATCTACTAGCTATTTGACCGAGCTTTTTTTTTTTTAATTAAATACGAGCAAACGGGTCACCTGATGGTAAGCAACTACCGTCGCCCATGGACACTCGCAACATCAGAAGAGTTGCAGGTGCGTTGCCGGCCTTTTAAGGGGGAATACGTTCTTTTCTTGAAGGTACGCAGGTCGTATCGGTCCGGAAATACTGCTGGTGACAGTTCATTCCAGAGTTTTACAGTGCGCGGCAGAAAGTTATGCGAAAAACGCTCTGTGGAAGACTGCCACTCATCAAGGTGATGAGGATGGTATGTTTTTGCGTGGGACGATAGCGAAAAGTTGCAGGTGGTATGATTCCGAACAATTCCTCAGAGCACTCCCCGTGATACAACCGATAGAGGATGCTGAGTGAAGCTACATCTCGGCGTAATTCCAGGGGGTCTAAGCTGTTCGAAACACTATGGCAGTCAACAATTTGAACAGCCCTTCGTTGGATACGATCCAGAGGGAGCAGTTGGTATTTTGGCGCCCCTGCCCAGAGATGAGAACAATATTCCATATGAGGCCGAACCTGCGCCTTGTAGAGTTGTAGGCGTTGGTCCGGACTGAAGTACTGTCTCGCTCTGTTAAGAATACCAAGCTTCTTCGAGGCTAATTTGGCCTTACCCTCAAGATGATATCGGAACTGGACTTCGCTCGATATGTTGACGCCAAGTATCTCAATGCTAGGGGAGATGGTTAAAGATGTGCCCTCGAAACGAGGATAAACGACCATTGGTGACTTTTTAGTGGTGAACGCGCAGACTTGTGTCTTGGTGGGGTTGAATTGGACTAAGTTACGTCTACCCCATTCAGAGACCTTCTCCAATGAATTCTCCACCTTAGACACAAGTTCGTTTCGACACTCAGTGACATTTTGCCGAGAAATATTAGGGGAGCCGCAGCATCACCTGTACTATCATCCGCATAGCAATGAATGCCGTTGGTTTGTAACATGTCATTGATATGCAGTATGAATAGAGTAGGCGACAGCACACATCCCTGAGGGACACCAGCATTTCTGACAGCATTATAGACTGAGTTTCCGAGCATTCGCCGTCAACTACGACCTTTATGCTTCTGTCTGCTAAGAAACTAGTGACTCACTTACATAATTTCTCGGGCAGCCCGTATGATGAGCTTTGCTCGGTATTCGATAAAACATGAATAAAATGACATTTTCTAAAAATGATTCCTAGCTAGATCGATTTATCGCCCCCGAAACCTCCTATATACTAAATTTCATGAAAATCGTTGGAGCCGATTCCGAGATTCCAGTTATATAGATTCCAATTATATATATACAAGAATTGCTAGTTTAAAAATGTAAGATAAATTATTTCCATAAAATGTTTATATTTTCAGAAACGTTAGACTGGATCGGCATATGGGGGAAGCACATGAAATCCCTAATGTTCAGAGCGATCAAAGAGGGGCAGAAGATGAACCATTTTCCTGGCACTTTCCAAATCGGCAGAAAGGACAGGCTATGGAGGAATCTTCAGAAGCTATCAGCTAAATATGGTGTCAGTGAGTTCGGGATTATGCCCAAAACGTACGTCCTGCCTCATGATATGAAGATATTGAAACATGAATGGGAGAAACATGTGGCAAATGATGAGAGGTGGATTATAAAACCGGTGAGTAAGGGAGATCGCAGACGACAGACTTTTTGTGCGATCGAGTCTGCGGCGCCCATACAGTCGGCATCGCCGCGCCATGCCTCACTGTATGGGCGCCGCAGACTCGATCGCACAAAAAGTCTGTCGTCTGCGATCTCCCTAAATGTACTGACTCGACTGGTGAGAGATCAACCTACTTTCTTATCTTTATTTAAATTATGGGGCTTTTGCCGCAGAAAAAAAAAAAAAATGCTAAATTAGTAGTTTTTGTCGATGTGAGGGAATAGATGCATTTAATTTAAAATGCATCCAGATGAAATGAAATTACAAATAACCCACCAAGCCTCTCACAATCCTCTCACAACCTCTCACAACGCCCCCATTTTTAGGATTCCGTACCCAAATGGTAAAAACGGGACCCTATTACTGAGACTTCGATGTCTGTCCGTCTGTCTCCAGGCTGTATCTCAAAAACCGCTATAGCTAGACTTCTGAATTTTTCACAGATTATTTTTGTTGCCGCTATAACAACAAATACTAAAAATAAAATAAAGTTATCCGCGCCACTTTGGGAAAGGCTGGTCTAGACAATGGAGGCAAAAATAATAAGATACTATGCATAATATCTTTCTACTTTTGTTTTTTATTAATATTAATTCTATTTCAGCAAATATATGACCATACCCTCTTTGTCAAGACTTTAACCAACTTTTAAACTATATTTTCTCATCATTATTATTTCAGCCCGCGTCAGCCCGAGGCACCGGCATTAAAGTGGTGTCCCGTTGGGCCCAGATACCCAAGAAGAGGCCAGTGGTAGTCCAGCGATATGTCAGTCGCCCCTACCTCATAAACGGCAGCAAGTTTGACCTTAGGTTGTATGTGCTGGTTACATCAGTCCATCCGCTCCGGATATACCTGTATCACGACGGTCTGGCGAGGTTTGCGTCAGGTAAGTTAAAAAGAGTTTAGAAGTTTTTACTTTTTACTTTTTTTAACAGGGTTTTGCCTGTTTTTATATTTCAATATGGGGAAACGCTATGCGCATCCCCGGCAGATTAAAGATATCGGTCGGGGTATGTGGGACTCTCCGAGTAATTACCCACTAAATCCTCCCTTAAAGGCTTACTTACGGGCACAATCTACCCACCGCAACAACAGGGGTTTGCCAACAAATATGGAAACCTTCCATCAGTAAAAGATATGTACTTACACGTCAGCTTGAATTTAATTTAAGCATACACAATACACGCACATACACGGTTATATCAGTTGTTGTTATATTGATATCGAAATTATGCGCACGCACTCTTGCGTACGCATACGTACACTTGCACGCAGAACGGCCAATATAATTAACTTGTAATGTTGTTAAAATTAATGGTGTATAACATTATCTTTATCTAATTTTCAGTGAAATACAACGATGAGTTGTCATCTCTGAACGACCGCTACATGCATTTAACGAACTACTCCATCAACAGACTGTCCAAAAACTACACGCCAAATGAAGACTTCGCCGCGTGCGAGGGCCACAAATGGTAAGAGTATTGTAAAATACCAATTTTAAATACTTAGAATTTTATAATGTGTTCTTTTTTCAACTTGTAGTATAATTTCAAATTTGGGAATAAATAATAAATATGACAGAAATAACCTAACCCTAATTTATACCTGGTTCAGACATACGGAACCATCCAGTACGCCTAGCACGAACAATTGTAAGTTTCGTATCGCAAGCGTATCGAGTTGTCGATACGAAAACGTTAGACAACTTAAGTTGGAAGCACGAAGCACTTTCGAAATAGTATCGAGACCTCGACACGATAACGTTAGTGACGTCACACCAACGTAAATATGAGTGAGCGAAATAGAACGAATGGTCGTAAAATTGAATAAACATTTCATTCATAAAACTAGATACGTATTTAATCAATTAAAAACTTTGTAATTTTAGGGCACTTAAAACATAAACGCTGTTCAAATTATGACGCAATATGACGAAACTGCAGTACAAGTTAATATTATATTCATAAAGATAAATGGTATTTATAAATACAATTTTTCTTTTAATGAAATAAGGGGTCAAACGAGCAAACGGGTGACATGATGGAAAGCAACTACCGTCACCGATGGACACTCGCAGCATCAGAAGAGCTGCAGGTGCGTTGCCGGCCTTTTAAGAGGGAATATGGTAATAGGGGAGGATAGGGAAGGGAATAGGGGAGGGTAGGGAAGGAAATAGGGGAAGGTAGGGAAGGGAAAAGGGCCTCCGGTAAACTCACTCACTCGGCGAAACACAGCGCAAGCGCTGTTTCACGTCGGTTTTCTGTGAGCCCGTGGTATTTCTCCGGTCGAGCCAGCCCATTCGTGCCGAAGCATGGCTCTCCCACGTCACAAATTTATTACTAACACGGTGTTTGGTGAGACTGTATTCCTAAACGAAAGACGCGAAGCACTTGACATTTTTGGTAACTCGAAGCTCATTCAAGGTTAAATTTGTTTTGAAGTGAACTTGTGTTGTGAATGTGGTGTGAAAGTTTTGGAATTATATAATTAACTTCTAAAATATTCTGCTGAAATGAGAACCAGCCACCCGCAATACACCATTATGGTAGAATTTATGGAAAATGATTTACATTTAATTTCATATTTTATTGTTTTAAGAATATTATAATATTAATTTTAATAATCTTTCAAAAGGATATTTCGAACATATTTCTGTAAAGTTTTAAATTTTGGAGAGATAGTGTACCAAAATGCAACACTCACCTTGTTTCTCTTTGTACATTTCCACTTTCAACAATCAATCGCGCCGCAAGATAATAGTACAATGTACTACGTCGTGGGGTGCTCCGTCCTAATCTAAGCATTTTCTCACCAAATAAATCAACACAATCACTTAAATTACTATTTTATTCTCTAAATTTACTCTGACGAAAGTTTTCTCACTGAAATTTTTAAAGTGAATAAACATTCGTGAAACTCGCAAGCCAGCCTTCGACAATTACGATACTATACGTCATTTTATGCCTTCGTGCTAGCTATCTTCATACAAACGGCTCAAGTTACGTTGCGTATTCGATACGATGACGATACGAAACTTACGTCTAAGTGTTCGTGCTCTGGAAATTAGTTTCATTTACGCACACCAGAGGCGCTGTTCAAATTTTCATACAAAATGCTTACGTTAACGATACGAATGTTTTTTCGATAGTAGTTCGTGCTTACCCTACAGTTCACAGTTGAGACTTGAGACTCATACACATGTTCTGCAAACTACTTTCTTTTTTATGTACAGTTATTTTTAGAAATAAGCAAATCTTTGTGTCGTGTTTCCGTGTGAATTGTAACATTGCAATTGTAATGTTTCTTGTGCATAATAAATTAATAAAATTATTAAATGAATAAACTATAGGTCTACCAGAATCTGATGGCAAAAAGTGAGAAAATAGGATTAAAACATTTCGTTCCTTTTCCCTTTAGCGGCTTATTCTGTGTGTGAAACATGCAAATATAAAAATTTATCCAATGATCAAGGATATTTTTTGAAAATCTGCCATCCAAATTTGACATCAGATTGATGGGAGATGGGAGACCTTTACTTATTATATTTTTAAAATGGTGTGTGTACTGTGTAAGCAACTTAATAGTAGGGGAGGTAGTGCTATCGTTTGCTAAGTCATTTCATACCGATCAAATTTTTGTCCAGCGGTAGCTTAATATTTATCAATCAATATAATCAGCGTCAGTCGCCGCACCCGTGGTGGGATGTTAACTGAGAGTATTTCAAAGTTGTAAAAAAAATAATTGCGAAAAGTGATTTTATACCGAATGAAATTTTTATGAATGATTATTGAGGTCATGCTTAACCAAAAATGCACCGTCAGCCGTATCGCAGACGGGGGATTTAACGTCAGTCGCGCTACTGAACTATGGTAAAAAAATTAAAATATAAAGTCATTTCATACCGTACAAAATTTATACAGGTGAATGTTGATACCTTTTTAATAATAAAGACCACCGTCAGTCGTTAATATGCGGGTGGAAAGCCCGTCAGCCAGCGATATAAGCTATAACCAATATAGCCCTACTTCGCGCTCAATGTATCCTGGGGCGTCGCGTAGACGACATTTCCACCTGCAAATATTCAGCTGACGGCGATTTTCGTTTAAATTAACCATAAAATTGTCTCACATAGCAATTTTAAGTAATTAATTCGATAGTCAATATTTGTGATGAAGAATTATATACATTTTACTTTAAAAGCGCCATCTGTTGTTATATACTAAAACTAAAATAGCACCTACCAAACCTAAACGTGTATAATCTAGATATGACCTTTATTGGGTGCGAATTGGGATCTTTTTAATGTCAATTCAATACGATTTCCAACAACAACTTTGAGATACTCTCAATTTTTATTCCACCCATACTGCAGTAGCTGACGATCAAAACTCTTGTGTATTAATAGAATAGTATTATTGTTACGATTTTCGCTCGGTATGAAATGACTTTTTAAAATGAGCGCGACCTCCCCTACTATAAGGACAGGAACTGTGTTATTCTTGCTCTAAGACTTAGTTATAGCTGCTTGTATTGTGTAGTTTAATGTAGTTTCTATTATTCGTAGGTTTAATGACTAGAAACTAAAGAGATAATTAATACAATAATTATTCTATTATAATTCTAGGACACTAGACACACTATTCCAATACCTGAAAACTGAAAAAGCAGTAGATACAGAGGCGCTATGGGAGTCCATCAAGGACCTGGTTATCAAAACAATAATATCTGGAGAAGGAAGCATATCGGCCTTAACCAAAGCCAATGTGGGCTCGCGATATAACTGCTACGAATTGTTCGGTATAGATGTGCTGTTAGATGAGGATTTGAAGCCTTGGTTATTGGAGGTATGTGCTTTATTTAAATGTATAAAAAATTCTCTGATGGATTGTCTTTAGTATGGGATTACGTAGCCTTTGTGTAAGCGACCGAATTTTATGAATTGCTAGTTGACCCTCGCAACTCTGTTGCGTTTATAGTGGGGAAATGTATATTTTTCTGGAATAATAAGCATCCTATGTCCTTTCCCGGGACCCAAAGTATCATATATCGGTTCAGCGGTTGAGGTTCGAGAAGACAACTGCAGACAGAGATAGAAATACTTACGCATTTATGAAATACTTATGGATTTATTTTCTTTTTGGTTGGTTGGTGATTAACTGAATTTTAGCGTTGCCGCGGCCCGCGTTATTAATGGAATGACCGGTGCGAACCCCACCTTTTCAGACGACTTATATTTCTTAGAAACTCTTTATGTCCATACAAACTTTTACCAAAAAGGTGGAAAATAACAATATTATAAAAGGTGGCCCCGTCCGGTTCTTCTCCGGTGGTAGGCCTCATGTAGACGCGACGTTCCAAAAGTGTTAACTTTGTTAACCTATTTAGAAATAAATATGTTTCATTTCATTTCACACATATACTTGACTTAGTATTTGCAAGACTTGATATTGTTACGTGCTAGGGTTCGAGGATTTGGAGAGAAAGACCTGGTGACTCTCTTGAAGACTTTATTAACACTGCACTAAACACTAAGCCACAACACTTAGCACTAAGTCCAAGCACTAATCACTAGGTCCAATCACTAAGCACTATCACTGTCCTAGGTCGTAGCCAAGCCGCAGGTTTCACTGGTTCACTCACTATTGATCACTTGTTGTCACTCCAAAATCGCCTTGATGATAGCTCGAAACGAACTGAACTGCCGCGCCGTCTACCTGCGGCTTTTTACATGGCGAGACGAATTCCAGAAAGTTCCCGATACACTTAAACAAGTAAACAAGTGTCGGAACTTTCTAGGAGGCTCGAGCATGTACCACAATAAACATAAACAACTAAACACGTAAACAAAATAAACCGGTAAACACGTAAACAAGACACTTCTAGAAAGTTCGAGCACAGTCTATTCGATTATGTACTAGCGCACCTAACGCCACAGGGAACTTACCGAGGGAACACAGGCAACATAAATCCCCTACTCAATACTAGATATTGAGTAGGGGATTTATGTTGCCTGTGTTTCCTCGGTAAGTTTTACTGGTTTGTCGCTAGATGGCACTACGTGTCCGTATACCATGTACCGTAACAATATGTTAAAATTTAAAAGTAAACTGATTTATTGACTAATTCCAGGTGAACATCTCCCCCAGTCTTCACAGCGCTTCGCCCCTCGACATCCACGTGAAGGGGCCTCTAGTGTCGACCGTCCTCAACCTGGCGCAGTTCCACGTACCGGCGCGGACCAACTTGGACGCCTTGCAGCCCGGACACGATTGTAAACTGGTGAGTGAATTTGTAGTGGGATATTCTAGGGATGCTTAAAATGACTGGAAATCAATGCAGTGATAAAATACTAAGTTTGGGGTAGTAAAGTTGCGCGTCCACCAGTTCGGAATCGGAGCATACGATGCGGACGGAGCGTCGTCATTTTTCATCAGGTGCAGAAAAGCAACAAATCCGTCCGCTGCGTACGCTCCAATTCCGAATTGACCAATGAAATTCATCGGTCGATATACAGCTTGCGGGACACGAGTTGCCACGTTTCCGACAGTTCCCAATGGCCGCCATACTACTGGCCATACAACGCGAATAGCCGAAATTTCGCGGCGTAATTTTCGTTGCGGAACGCGCGCGTAATTGGGTATTTAAAATTCTCAGATGTAATGTGTGCATTAACGAATTGGAGTTAAGGTTTGATTTGCTATGTTCGGTTTTGATAATTATTCCGTCGTGTATCTAAGTTTGTTGCTATGCAAAACATTATCGCTGAATCACTGCCGAACTTTACGCTCGACTCGGCTCGACGGAAATTCGGCTGGCGACGGAATTTCGGCATAGTGTGTCTGTCGCGTTACGTCCGTATTTTGTATGGGTTTGATACGCGGCGTAAACGCGGCGGAATTTACGTCGGCGTAATTCAGCCTAGTGTGCTTAGACACATACTGTAACAAATGATTTAATGTCTTGTACCTTGAAATCAGGTTGTTGTTCCATGGCAAGAACGTCTGTAACTGGCGACGAACACAGAGGTTCTCCCCAGCTCTGCGGGCCCTATCGACTAATGAAAACGGTTCCCCGAATGCGGGCCCTGTGGCATGCGTTTCAGAAATCTCCCGCACCCCGCAAGCGGGCCCTATCGACCAATGAAAATGAGCCATTATGCCTTTAATGAAGAAAGATATTGCAATTATAGAAGTTGTGTTAATTAGTTTGTACACATAATAACAAAGTCAGTATATACATTATACGGCCAACAAAAAACTGCTAAGCAGGCAGGCATAGTTCGTGCATCCGCCAGCTGTAGGAGACAGAAACATCGCAGTGTTTTAGTGGGTAGGGCCGCGGCACTCACCGCGGCGAGCCCCACATATCCGCAGCGGGAGTCCCCATCCCCTGCGTCGAATGCGACACAGCATTTCACTGCGTAAAAAAAGGCAGGCATACTTACATTCTAAACAAGTTTAAAAACAAAGGATGACTTTTTAATTTTTTTTTTTTTTTGTTTATTTGTTTCTAATGTGTTCATGTCCTCAATCCTCATCTTTCAATCACATTGACAAGTCATCCGTTGAAACCACATTGACGTCTTTTAGAGGTATGTTATTCCTAGCGGATATTATCAGATTTATATATTATTAGTTTACGACTTTTTAAGGATGTATATAAGGTCAAATTCAGTACTACATCCAATTAAATTATGAAAGTACTAAATATGTAAAAAATTGGACACCCAGACACTTATTATTAATTATAATAGATTTTTAAAGAACTATTCGATATTTAATTATTATTGAAAAAAATGATGTAATTTGACTACCGCAAATGGCTTGCCTAGAGCACGGCAAGACACAACTATATAGAAGGTGGCGAAAAAAGGAACTAACGCTGCCATCATACAAAAACGACATTTTCGACAGCTCTTCTTTACCAGCAGCGCCCCGATCACGTTCGTTTAAAGCTTTGTCGCACCCTTCGAAGGAAAGTTTTCATCAATTTCAATTGTAAATATTTCCTTAGATATACCGGTGAACCCACTTTCTTTTGGGCTAAAAAAATCGCAAATCGAACAAAGAAATTGATAAGCAGTTTTTTTAGCCATTTAGCTTTGATACAAAGTTCCTAATTCTGATGAATACTAAAAAAATGTAACACTTCCGGCAAAAATTACGTATGATAAATGGAAATTTTAAAATGAATTATTTCACATAAATTATCGGTAAGGTATTGATTTTTTGGTATCAATCGATGCAGGAGGTTTACTTCTACTATATATTTCGAATTTAGGTCAGAATCTTTGAATTTATAAATGTTATATACATCCTTAAAATGAAGTGGGCTATGACGCTAGCAACCAATAGCCGCGCTCGGAGAAGCGGGTGATATGAGAGTGGCGAATAAAATTGGTTCCTATGTAACTCCAAAAAGGCGCAACCAAATAGCATTTGATTATGATGCTATTATAAAGTGTAAGTTAATGTAAATAATATAATAAATTATATTATAATTTCAGGACGGATTGCCGTACGATAGCAGATTATACACCGTGTATCTATCAAAAGAAGAGAGGGATAAACATTTAATATACACCAATATAGAAGACAGACAGACGGTTTGTATTCTTATATATAAAAATGGATTTTCAAATGTGTTAGTCGCGCTAAAACTCCAAAACGGCTGAACGGATGCGGCTGATTTTAGTCTTAAAATATTCGTAGAAGGCCAGGGAAGTTTTTAAAGTGTCTCGAAGTTCACCGGGACAGCTAGTTTGTATATAATTGAGTACCAAATTTTATGATGATGATTGAAATGTATATGTATGTATTATAGGACCACATAATATCTTTGTGGCTTAAAACTTGGTTTTTTGCTTGGCGAAAAATTTTTTTCGCCAAGCAAAAAACCAAGTTTTAAGCCAAGTTTTAAACCAAGTTTTTATAAAAACGGTTTCCGCGTAATAAACGAACATCGGGCCAACGTAGTTACGGACTTCAAGTACTATCAGAGAAGTTGGTTCATAGACAGATGGCCGACCTACGTAGTTTGGTCGATTCATGCCAAACCCAGCTGACAGATCACGAGTCACGACCATAAAGTTAATATACCTAGCGGAATAGAGCAACAATCTCGAGCTGTCAAACGAAACCGAAATTGGTTTCATCTGTGTGTAAAAATATGTGTACGTATACATTTGCACAAGCATGATTGAACATGATTTCTATGAGATTAAATTGTCAACGTGCGGCACGTGCCGACTGGACGTCGAAAAAAGAGTGCTGCTGTCCTGTATCACACGTCTCTTTTTACCACGCAGTGTTACTGATAGTGACATCTTTCTTGCTCAGGCCTTTGTTTCTCTATTCCGCTAGGTATATTTACTTTATGGTCACGACTTACATTGACGTGATCAGTCTGTCATCAGTCTGGCGCCAATCTCTGATTGACGGAATACTGATGGTTATAAAAAGTACATATAAAAAAATGATCACTCCATCAATCCGTGGGTTCGACGATCAATTTTCCGTCAATCTTTACCAGACTGATGGATCAGATTGATGAAAAACTGATCGTGTAACCTACGTCATTGAATTGACATAATCCGACCAAATGACGCAGATCCGTCAACGGCCTATTAATCAATTTCTTCGATGGCACACAGTTATTTTTATATTGTTTTCAGTACCTCCGTGAAATCCTCAACACTCTGACATCGGACGACGTGCGTTCCCTCATCTGTGCGGAGGACGAGCTTAGGGTTTGCGACGGCATGGAGCGGATATTCCCCACGGCGAATACGCATCGCTACCTGACATACCTCGCTGGGCCCAGATACTATAACAGGCTTTTCGACGCCTGGGAGACTAGATATAGCGGTGATAGGCATGCCGGTAAGTGTACAGTCTAGCAAGCAGCTTTGTATGCTGTAGGCCTACTACGAAACCGTTTTGAGACTCAAACAATCGAATGGGAATGCCGCGTCCTGCTCTAACAACGTCATTTCTCGTTTGTTAGCGTAGGACGCGGCATTCTCGTACGATTGTTTGAGTCTCAAAACGGTTTCGTGGTACGGCCCCTGGACAAAAGGACCAAGTATAAAACAGGCTGTTTGACGCCTGGGAGACGAGATATAGCGGCGACAGGCAGGGCGGTTAGTATGCGATAGTCCTTCAAGGATCTTTATGCTAGAAAGATCCTTGTAGTGCTGTGTTCAGGTGTATTCCCTACGGCAAACGCGCTTCTATATTAGGCTGTTTGACGCCTGGGAGACGAGGTATAGCGGCGACAGGCAGGCCGGGTAGTATGCAACAGTCCTGCAAGGATCTTTATGCTGAATATTTGTTTACTATTTGTTAATGATTGTCTACTAACGGTACCGCATCGTCTTGTGTGTCGACGCAACGCTATACATAAATTGCGTTATTCTGTTCCACCCGATCATCATATCCACGGCAAATTTACGGTTGCTTTTTAGTAAAAATCTAAACTATTAAATAGACGCTGTTAAGCATTCGTGTACTAATCCACAAAAAATTACCTATTGAGTTATGAATGCAGTTATGTTCTTTAGATTATTTAGAACAAGACAGTCGATATTTAACAACAAAAAAAAAATGGGTTAGGACACTAATGCTTAATAACGACCATTAATGTTGTTCTTACATACTTAAAAACCCTAGTAAGTCACATAATTTTATCATTGACGGACTCACTGCTATTCTTCCTCGAAATTTCATTTTATCATAATACACTAACCCCCTTACTAATAAACGTTGTATAAGCTTTGAATAGTTATACAGTGTTTTGTTCCTGTCACACAAGTGACATTTTTAATTGGATTGAAGAAGACAAAACACTGTATAACTATTCAAAGCTTATACACCGTTTATTAGTAAGGGGGTAATTGTAAAAGCAAACTTACAAAATCATTTGTTTTTAAATGTCCCAGGCATCTCGCTACTGCAACGGCTGTGCGCGACGGGCTACCACCTGGAGGCTCCCCCTGTGCCGCTCAAGGTAACCCTGCTGCGGATATTGCACTGCATCCTCGCTTTGTTCCTCACACTACGCTTCCTGCACTCACACTAGACAGTAGTCATGGGGCCATGTGGTATTGTTAAAGTCTTTAACGGTCGCACTGGGTATGGCTACCTAAAGTGAGGTTTACCTCACTTCCTTTAGTTTACTAAAGAGTTCAACGAAGACTGAAGAGATTTAAAGAAAATGTACGTGTTTTATGTCGAAATTTTCATTATAATTTAATGATGATTTTGACATATAGTCTGTCAAGAAAGTCATGACAGGCGGGAATTTTTTTAAATGAAATAAAAAATATGAGAACTTTATTCATTCGAGATAAAAATGTGCAAGGTGACAATATTTAAAATGTAATATACTGTCTGTGAAAATACAAAGAAAAAAATGCACCTTATAACCGTGATTACGTTTAGAAAATTTTCCCGCCTGTCATGACTTTCTTGACAGACTATAAACTACATGCTTTTTCAAACTCTTCAGTTTAAAAAAAAATTGAGTGATGCCGTTCGGTTGGTGCTTCGAAATTTCCTGCGAGCAGAAGGGCGCGGAGACGAGATTTCTAGCCGCTTGAGATAATAAACAAGTGCTAGCCCCATAAAGTTAATATACCTAGCGGAATAGAGAAACAAAGGCCTGAGCAAGAGAGATGTCACTATCAGTGACATCTCTCTTGCTCAAGTTGCTCAGCTTGCTGCGTGGTAAAAAGAGACGTGTGATACATGACAGCAGCACTCTTTTTTTGACGTCCAGTCGGCACGTGCCGCACGTTGACAATTTAATCTCATAGAAATCATGTTCAATCATGCTTGTGTAAGTGAATACGTACACATATTTTTACACACATATGAAACCAATTTCGGTTACGTTTGACAACTCGAAATTGTTGCTCTATTCCGCTAGGTATATTAACTTTATGGTTAGCCCTTACAAGTGTTACAATATTATTAAGGCGTTTTTGTGAAACACCCGTCTTCTAAGCCAAGGGACACTAAAATGGTGGCGTTCTAATTCATGATACACGCCAAATGATCGTTGTAGCACTGAAATGTATTTTGGCTTGTTGCATCCGCGTCGATTCTGTCAGTTACTGTACGCGAATTTCAAAGCAACATTTTACTGGGATCTTCGTCATTTAAAATGATTGGGGTTAATTTGGTTCGCATAAAACAGCTTATAACATAAAAGTACTCTTTCAGTTAAAATTATCACAATTTAAATATATACAGTAGACAATCTTTTATCTTTGTACTCAGCTGAGTTACTGGGGAGTGGGGGGTGAGACAAGATCTTTTCGTTTTCGCTTCGTTATAGAAACGCCGATCAAAATGTATGGAATTGACATAAGCGTTCGCTAATATGACGTTGACGTTCGACTCGTCTTATGTCAATTCCATACATTTTGATCGGCGTTTCTATAACGAAGCGAAAACGAAAAGATCTTGGCTTACCACTCAGAACTGTATATATTTTTGTTGTGGTATTCGAAGGAAAGTACCTCAATGATTTCAAAATCCTCTGTACTTAATAACTTGTCATGTTATCGTGGCCCCAAAGTATGTGCCCCTGACTATGTCTTACCGGGTCTTATCGGGTTCCGAACTAGAATGAGGCCCTCTTCCATTAGCACACTGCCTCACACTGGCTTATTCTATTTACCTATTACACAAATTCTCTGAAATTCTGTCTAATTTTGAAATATTTATAAGATCTTGTTAAATAAACTTTCTTTATAATAAAATAATTTTATTATAAAGAAAGTTTATTTAATAAGTTTATAAAAACACAATAAATAACAATATTCTTAAATCCAAACTTTGCAATGACATTTACTTATTAACATGTAAAAAATATTTTTTTAACTTTTTGACACAAACTCCAGCATTCGTAGCAATATGACTGTAGAGAAGCGAAAATATAGACAAACAGCGGAGATAAACTGAAGGTGCCGTTCCTATCTTTACCGCAGCTAGCCGCGATTGATAAAAAATCAAATATAATGCCACTTTATGACATTAGACTATAGTCCTAAAAATTCAAATAAATTCCTACTATCTATAAAGTGTCTATGCCATAAAGTGTAATTTTAATTGAATTTTACGCTTGTGGCTTTTTACGTGGGAAAGTCATGCTTCGGCACGAATGGGCCGGCTCGACCGGAGAAATACCACGTTCTCACATAAAACCGGCGTGAAACAGCGCTTGCGCTGTGTTTCGCCGAGTGAGTGAGTTTACCGGAGTCCCAATCCCCTAACCTATTCCCTTCCCTACCCTCCCCTATAACCCTATTCCGTCTTAAAATGCCGGGAATGCGCACCTGCGGCTCTTCTGATACTACGAGTGTCCATTCCATCAATCATCAAATGTCGATCGCTGCTAGTCGCGGTAAAGATCGGAACGGCACCGTCAGTTTATTTCCGCAGTTGGTTTATACTTTCGCATCTCTACTGTAACTATGCTACGGATGCTGATGCATTTTCTGTCCCTTTCAATAAGAAGAAAATGAGATAACATGATATATTATTAACTTAGACAGATGCTGCTAAGTTATTTTCCAAAATAGGGTTTAATATTGTTAAAAATAAATATTGAACTAGAATAAGTCAATGTGAAATTGTTACAAAGCACTAAGTAAAATGTATTGGTATGTTGGTGTATGGGAATATTTTGTTTACTTTGGTGTTTATATGTTACTGTATGTTATATTATGTATGTTCGGTATAATTTGCTACATTTATATTTATTTCTGTTATATTTGCAACATTTAAGTAATTTTTTTTTTAAAGTGCAGTATTCTAAAAATCAAAGTTAAAATTCTTAACATTTGTTAAGTTTCTCTTGAAATATTTTATATCGGCGTTGCAAATATAATATATCGATATTATCAAGATATATTTATGTAATTTGTATAATATATTGTTATTTATATGTTTAAGAACATGAGTTTTCGTTACTGTAGGCTAGGACTAGGCTAGGTTTTCAACTGTCAATATTATTGCAGGCCAAGTCTGGATATAGCGTGGTGAGACATCTTTCTATTTCGGCATGGTTTCTTTTTTTTAGAAACCTTGAAATAGGCAAATGAATATAATTTATACTGCCAATAAAATCACACATATTTTTATAACAATATAAAAAGTAAAAAATATTTTGTAGAGCTTGTTTTGTGAGATTTCATTTGCGTATTTATGAGTTTTTTATAATTGTTATTTCGCTTCAAACTGTGTGTTTTGGATATTATTACAAATTATAGATTAGACTTTAGAATCTTACTGATGATCTGAATTTAAATTTCGAATCGGACTTGTCAAAAATTTGGCGCGAATGAATATCGATTTGTTTTTTTTTTTTATTTTCAATTTGACCATGGCATATTTGTGATTCAGGGCAAAGTGACAATAGCGCTAAGGCGAGCGTACTTGGGTTGTAAGCACGTCGCTCACAGTAAGTGTGTACCGGGCCTTATGGTCAAAAGGAGGGCCCAAAGTGGAACCTATAGGGATGCCACGTATAGACTGTATTTTGTCATAGAAGACGCTACGAATTAAAAAGTATAATTACCTGACTACGGTATAGTTTTTCATCTTCATTTAAACTTAGATGACAAGGATAGATTTTATAATTTATTATTAAAATGTCCATCAACATGTTAGATTAAAAACTTTATTTGTTACTTGGTTAGTAAAACGGTAAACTTGTATCAAACAATTATTTCGTAGGATAAATAATTATTGTTATTTGGTAATAGCTAGCATTAGATCCGCCGTGGTCAGGAGTAAAATGGTGCTAGAAATATGTAATTTAATAATAGAGCTAGTATTTTTACAGTAAGCTCGCAAAATGTCATAGTAAGTAAAGGTTTGGTACACGAGTAAAACAATGTTGCTAGAAAAAATAAAATGTTGCTAGACTTATACGCATGGATGGTTCAAAGCTAGGGCCAGTACACACAGAGATAGGCATGAGATGTAGTAAAAGCAGGACTTCCCAACCGATGGGTCGCTAAGTCTCAAAAATAAATTAGGACCAATAAAATGAGACCATTTGTTTAAGGTTTTTTTTTCAACATTTTATGAACTGTTGCAGTTTTGTGTTTTAGCAGTTATAGCTAGAGTTTTGTAGTGTCTGTTAGCAAAATTTTATTAGCTTTCTTTCTTGGGTGAAAGGTTGGGAATCCCTGTCTTAGAGGAGAGTAAGGAAGGCCAAATTATTGAAATGTAGTTATTTGTTGTTTCTAGTCAGCTATTCGGGATTTAGGCAATGTTTGTGACCTAACACTATTATTATCTTCATCGTCATTGTAACAGGTATTTAAATGTACGAATGTTGTGATATGTATTTTTTGTATTTTTGTATCTGTATTATTGTAAGTGTATTAAAGGTGTCGGTTTTAGGACCATATTGTTAATTAGTGTTTATTATTATAAGTTTTATATTTTTGTATTTTTATAATGTATTTATATATTGTCTTAAGCTTCCGCATCATATTAAAACTAGCTAATACAAATTACACATACAGTCAAGAATCCATTGCATGAATTGTTGTTTATCGTAAGCTCTGTTTGCGGGCCGCTAGTTGGGCTTCTCTGCTTTTTACATGATTTACACATTTTTAAATATTGCAAAATGAATTTGACATGTTTGACGAGAGCTTATGATGTGCCCCTGATAAATAAAATAATTATAATTTTAAAATAGGCAGGAATTTTATAACATTTTTTACTAACCAACTTATATACCAACAAATAACAACAGTATTTATTTTCTTTACTTTTATTCTTAAAAAGTGTCCAAAAATTATAACACGAAGCTTTTTGGTAGTTTGGTACTAACAATGCATGACTTTTGTCAGTTTTTTGTGTTTTTGGTAACAAGGAATGTCCTTAGTAGTATATTTTTTATGATGGTTAGCACAAATCATATTATACAGATCCCAAAACCCATAAGTCCAGCATAGTTCCTATAGGTTGCCTATAGATCTCATAGGTAATCTAGTCCACATTTTTCCATAGTTTTTCATGATAATGCTTCGTTTTTTCTACATTTAACTCATATTTATCATTCTGCCTCTTCATTTCATGGCTTCAGCACTAAATTTTAAACTTAGACATATCAACTTTTTGTTTTAAATACTTAGAATCTCGTTTACAAATATACGATTGTTTCCAAAACATTTTTGGTTTTTTATAGTTACTTAGCATAGATTATACGAACTGCCGCTTTACTGACCGTTGACTTCTAGAAAAACAATATTTTCAACAGAAACCCCCAATTTTCCAAAAAAGTAGGTACTATTATGTTAAAATTCACAATTCAAAAATTAGATTTATAGTTTTAGTCACTTTATTTTCCCGTTTCTATAGCGAGTAGCTATTCTAAAACGTATAACAATTGCTAGACCTGATATAATTCGCTAGACCAGAAATCATTTGCTAGAATAGTCGCAGTCGACGCGTCGGTAACGCGGCACCGTATCCATAGTAACGGAGCGCCCCTCCCCTTTGCCCCGCCCCGCCCCCTTCCTACCCCTCCCCCCGGTGTTGTAGCGGGCGGCGGCTGAGCTCAGCGCGTTGGATTGCAGAATGATGTGGACGCGCCGACGCCGCCCGCCTCGACACGCCCCTCAGCGTCGGACGTGCCCGAGGCCGACAGCACCGCGACAGCGAACGCAGCAGCAACAACAGCAAGTGCAGCAGCGACAGCAAACGCAGCAGCCGCGCTTCGCGTGTGCGGGCCGCTCGCGCCGCCGCCGCTTGCGCTCGAGCCGCGAGCGTAACACCGACCTCAACATGAATCGACAGAAGACATAGGATATTTTAATGTCAGGTGGGGTGAGAGAAACAATTCTGTAGAGTATATATTTTGTTGTTAGATACGGAAACGCAGTTAATGATTATTGCAGTCGCAGCTAAGGGTCGTTTTACATATTTTATGATATGCGATATTAATGCGTTGCGACGTCGCAAGCGATGTTTCAACAGATTGACGGACTAGAAACGAAGCATAGGGAAGGTCATACGTTCATATTTATCCGTTTAGAAGACGCGACGAAACGCACTGGAGCAGATTCCTTTATATTTTTTTGTCTTACAACAGCAGCTTTTCTGATTTCTACTAAGCGAAGTTTCCTAAAGGGAATTAATGGGGTTAGAGCAACATACCTCTTGTATTAACTGGCCCTGTTTCCCCATAAACATCTTACCCCATCTGACGTTACAGTTAAAAATGTTTAAATATTTGGTATATTTGATACATAAATATTAATGTAGTCCGATCGATGAAAAATTAATGACTTTCGTTTTAAATTCCGCCTTTTTTTATAACAAAAAAGGCGGAGTTTACATAGTGAGTGTTAATAAATTGCTGTCTTTAGCTTTAAATCTTTGAAACAATTGAAAAATAATAAGATAAAAAAAATTGCCCAGGTGTCAAAATGGAATAAGTATTGGTATATTAAATGTTTTAATTACATATATCTTTTAATACGTTTAAAAATCTTTTTCTTCTTTAAATCTATTATTTAAATTTTAAACTATTACAAAATTTGCTCAGCTTATGTTTATTCAAGACCGATTCTTACAGTGTTTTGTATCGAATGTTTTAATAATTTTAAAATTGTGCGACACAAAGTTACAAATATTGTGTATTTTTAGTGACTTTCGAAATACAGGGTGCAATTAAATCTACCGACCAATTTTTTAAAGGGTTTTTTATCATTAAGAGAGTCCAAGCTTATTATTCGTACTTAACCTTAACCTAAAATAAATACCTACGTCCTTTACATTTGACGCTCCTAAGCCCGTTAAAGTATGAAGGGAAAATTCGCAACTTATGATAATAACAAGAATTATTGTTATCAATGAAATACGTTTTAGCGTGATTGGCGCGGGCGGCGCATGGCGCATAGTGTCCATATTTTGTGGTGTTTTGTAGGTAAAACTTTCGGAAGCTATTTCTCAACATTTTAGTACTAAGTGATTATAATAGAAAAATACGTGTTTATGGACGGCATTATCGTTTACGATAAAGTCCTTTAATTAGATTTAAAAAAAAATACGTGTTTTTATTTTTAGCAAGGATCAATATCCAAATTTGGCCGGAAGGTTTAATTATTGCACCCTGTATAACATTGTCATATTATGGCCTCTTTTTATGTTGCTGTGGGGCAAGTGGCCCGCGGGAGACCTTTCTAGATTGTTTTCGGCTAACAAATTTTCTATTTAAATGTTTTACATACGTAGTAAAATGTAAATCATGTGCGTAATTTATTTTTTAAAGTTGGCAATATAATATTCCAACGAGAATAATAAATTATAACTTGCCTAGGTTTATCTTTATTTGCCAATTAATAATGTGGTGGACCCACGATTTCGAAATCGGTGATAAATGATAATATTTGTAACTTGTGTCTAATAAACATTCCTGAAATTCGAATTGTAAACTAAATTAGAGCTTTCAGTGAAGTCGGGTAAAATAGTAGTCGAAATACTATTTTTAATAGGCAAAGTAAATCGATAGATGTATTCGAAAAGTGTTCAGACCTAGTGTTGCTAGATTAGTCGTATATCGAATAAATTAAGCGTGTTATATAGCGTCGAGTGGTGTTCAAAATTCAAATCGATTTCTGAATGTATATAGTGTATTTGTCATTCATTCCTTCCTATACGACCGACGCAATGTCATTTTCACTAAAGGCGAGACCTCACTATGCGACACTTCAAGTTTTATGGAATTGACGTTTCTAAAACGTCAGTGGGGCGTTTTACAAACGTCAATCGTATGGAACGTGAAATGCCGTGTCGTGTCGTGTCACGTTAAGCGGGCCCCTAGACGAATAATAAAATTATTGACCGTCCCGTTCGTATGTTCAATACATCGCGTTATATTATCGCGTAATCTATTTGTCAAATACTGTTTAATAAAGTTGAAGCGTGATATTGCACAATACAATTGACCGTCTAGGGGCCGGCTAAGGCTCTTGGAATTAATTATCCGGAATCTTACTGACCCATTAGCATGGCTTGAGATAACTTTGAATGTGAGTGTCGACACACACTAGGCCGAAGTTACGCCGGCGTAAATTTCGCCGCAAATGTCAAACGCATACAAAATACGGACGTAACGCGACGGAATGGTGTGTCATCCCTCGCGTTTCGTCCGTATTTTGTATGCGTTTGAAACGCGGCGGAATTTACGCCGGCGTAACCTCGGCCTCGTGTGTTTCGACACTAACAATATGTATTGAAACTGCTACCGTCTGCTACAGTATTAATTAGCGTAGAGTCCCACTAACTGCGTTGTTTTCTGACCGTAGGGATTCCGGATAATGTGGTTCTGGGCTTAGGTCTTTTTCTGGACAATTGAGCTGTAAACAGTAAACTACTAGTAGATTTTACATACGATTAGAAAATTAGAAGATTTTACTAGTTAGTAGACGTATAAGAAAGATTCGTCTTTTGAATGTGGTGTAATAGTTCACAGATTTATATATCAAATGTAGGTGCCTTATGTACCTTACAATAATATTATTATTATGTCCAAGAATTTGATAAATAAGTTGTACTTAGTTTGCTGAAAATTCCTTTACATTTTATGTAATGTGTTTAGGTTTAATTTTAAATTAAGATTACCATTCTACTGTCTACACTTTGCCTCTATTTTATGAAATATAAATTATAAGTACATTTTTTTTTTGTGACAAGTTTGAATTCTGGTAATTTTGGTTATTCAAAAGCCAATGAGCTTGTGAGCATACTCAATCCGAACAAATTACATGTAAGCATTTAATTTTAGTGTTTTACCTACTTAAAATTTACTACATGATTGTTTGATCTGATCCTTGAAATAAAAAGATAAAACATTGTTTTTTTATTTTATTTCGTACTTGAAAATCTTGGAGATGCGGGGGATCGAACCCGGGGCCTTTCACATGCAAAGCGAACGCTCTACCACTGAGCTACATTGAGCATAGTAGTAAAAATGCTGAGTCCAAAAATAGGCATGTTTAATGTTTATACTCCACTACAGAAAAGAATAAAGAGTAGACGCTGAAATAAAATTTCCAAACATAATTACGATCAAAAAATAATAAGGTCTTTGTACAATAATTGCAGTTTTTAAGTGATTTAAAAGTTATGTTCAGCACTACTCTTTTTTAACTGACTTCAAAAAAAGGAGGTTATCAATTCGACCCGTATGTACCCAAGTATGTAATATTTCCAGAACTGTATGTAATGTACCTAGATACTTATGTTTATATGTTTGTGTCGCATATTATCTCCCGAACTACAAGTCCGATTTGACTTTTGAGTAATTCTTTTTTTGTTGTACTAGCTGATAAGGAGATAGGGAATTTTAATTGTCAATTACGTACAATTTTGAAGTCGGTTTTATCTTTTTAAAATATTATGTACTATTATTGACAAGCTATATTTGTATTTTGTACTAAATGTGACGTGATAACGTGCGTCGCGCATTCGGTCATCGACGCTTTAAAAATATATTATTTCATCTCTATACCTACGGATGAGGCCGCCAATTTTTGCTGATTTGGCACTGAGTTATTGCGTTGGTAGCGTAGATAGTTAGATACTTCTACTACAAGAAAAAGTGTCTACGCTACTCTACATACTAAAATGGTACGGTAGCGAATTTTTATTTCTACGCTACCGTAGCGTTGACAAAATCAAACTTATCTCTGTAAATAATACACAATCCCCGCGTTCCATTTGACGTTAAAAACGATCAAAACGCTCAAAATAGGAGGCAAAACGCGGGGAATATAGTCGCAAACATGGCCCTTTTGAGTTTTGACTACTCAGTACTCACATGATGCATTGATAGTTTTTTTTTATGAAATAAGGGGGCAAACGAGCAAACGGGTCACCTGATGGAAAGCAATTTCCGTCGCCCATGGACACTCGCAGCATCAGAAGAGCTGCAGGTGCGTTGCCGGCCTTTTAAGAGGGTATAGGGTAATAGGGGAGGGTAGGAATGGGGAAGGGAATTGGGGAGGGTAGGGAAGGGAATAGGGTAGGGGATTGGGCCTCCGGTAAACTCACTCACTCGGCGAAACACAGCGCTAGCGCTGTTTCACGCCGGTTTTCTGTGAGAACGTGGTATTTCTCCGGTCGAGCCGACCTATTCGTGCCGAAGCATGGCTCTCCCACGTATAAACCGTAATATGTAGTTACAGTAATTGTGTCACAAAAACACTTCCTTTGAAAAAAACTGTGTTACACACAGCCCGTCTGAGGTTCAAATGTGAGCTGTCGAAAAATTTCGGATATTACGAGATTTTTCATAAAGTACGTAAAAACTCAGCATTGCCACCTCCCTATTTCACCTTCCCTAACACAACGATAATAACAAATGGGTATTATTGGTGACGTTTAAAAAGTTGGGTAGAATTGATGTTTCTAACAATTCATTTAATTTAAAAAAAAAAAAATTAGGTATAAAGAATATCTTAAAATACTAAAAAAATTAGGTGAGGTAATAGCACTGGGTAATAGCCATTTATATAAGTATTCATAACATAATATATCCGATTTATCTTCAAATCTGTCATACTTACTGCTACAGCGACAGTTGAAGTGCACCTCTTCCACGGCGGATGACAATTATTTTGTATCATCATGGCTGAGGGACGTGACCACCAGAATATGATTTGAACCGAAATAATTCTAATGCATTCTTGAGTGCTTTATTTTCTTAGTTAGAATCAGTTTTCGAACATAAGATAAACAATAATTTTTAAAATACCGAGGGCGGAGAAAAAATATTACCAAATCAGCAAAAATTGGCGGCCTCACCCATACACAAATAGTCCAAGAGATGAATAATAAATAACATGTTTTGGCAAAAAACGTGACGCATCGATTCCACTGCCCCATCGTGAGTTGAGCCTATATTGGTACGACTTACCTACTACATATATATATATACAGTATGTAACAAAAATAAGTGATAATACTTTAGGGTATGTATGTGTTCCTTGTAGAGAGTTCATTGTGAAAGTAGCAGCTCTGAAAGATAAAATTTTTTTTCACGTTTGTATGGGCAAGGGCCAGAGCGTCACGAGTTTCCCCATAAAAGCGAAAACAAAATTTGGTGTTTCAGTTATTTTTGTTACACCCTGTATAAGTTACTCTATGGTTCTATTGTATATATACTATTCATGCGCGGTCGTAGCCTGAAATTTTGGGGGGGGGGGGTCACTCACTAATCACTATTCACTACACTAATTTTTTTTTATCTGCGCCTTCGGATGGTTCTGGGTTGACAGCTGTCTAAGGTCTAAGGATGCAGTGGTGGTTAGGGGATAGCTAGAAATTTCCTTTTATTATTTGGTAAGATTTTGAGATTTTTCAATTTGAAATTAGGATTTGGGGGGGGTCATGTCCCCTGTGACCTTTGGACCGCGCCTGATACTATTGCACACTCAGACTAATAATTATTATTTATTAGTGTTGACAACTCTTCTTAAAATAAAAATATATTAATTGCTTTCATGGCAACAAGTTTAATTTTTCGAATGAAACAAGTTTTTATAAAATGTAATGAAATGCCAAATGTAACATGAAAAATATACAATTTAATAAATAAATAATTAATACTTTCACAATAATACCTATGGTTCTAAAAATTTCCTATCAAAATATAGCTATACATCGAAGCCTAGACAAAACACATTTTAATAAAAATAATCAAGATCTAAGATCCATATTGATATAAATGCAAACTAGGCCAAAGACTTTCCTCCGTCTATGACATAGCAAGATCCCGTAATGCTTTTAGCTATGTCACTCGCTAGGAAGGAGATCAAGTTAGCAACTTCTTCCCCTTCAACAATTCTCTTCAGAGGTGTTCCGCAAGCGTTATTCTTGCAGAACATATCAAGCTGATCTTCTGTGAGGCCTGTATCCTTGAACAGATTGGTTTTAACAAAACCAACATTTACAGAATTGACTCTAACACCGTCTGCTGCCAGTTCCAGAGCCGTGCATTTGGTGAACTGGTCCAAGGCAGCTTTAGACATATTGTATGCTAAGGACATGGTGTTGGGTTTGCTACTGGATATGCTGGAGACATTTATAACACAGCCTTTGCTGTTGACTAGATGAGGAACGCACAACATAGTGAGATGATACACAGATCTTACGTTTGTAGAGATAACTTTATCAAAAGACTCCATATCAGTTTTCTTGATTCCTCCCATTGCTATTATGCCAGCATTGTTTACCAAAACATCTAGTTTGTCGGTCTGCTCAATGGTTTCCTTTACGATTCTCTCCACGTCTAAATCTTCGGTTAAATCTGCGACTATCGTCAATGGTTTTATTGATTTTGCTCTCTCGCAATATAAGGCGATTCTTTTCAAGTTGTCGCCTTTTTTATCGACTAGGACAAGTTTGGCTGATAGTTTTGAGAAGTGTATAGCTGTGGCGGCTCCGATGCCAGAGCCGGCACCAGTTATTAACACCACCTTTTCGGAAAAATCCATCTTGACTTACTGTAGTTAGTGTCCATATGTTTTTATTGTGATTCGTAATGTTACTGGATATTTATCAGAATTTCATAAACTATATACTCCGCATAACGCAGTAATCACTAAACACAAATACTCCATAAATACTCCTACCGGAGATTGGAGAATTTACTACGTTTACGTATGGTTTACGTTTTATAGTATAGCCTATAGGTAATTATTTTCATTTCGACCAGTGTTGCCAACTTTTTTTTTTAAACCACCAGAAACCGCTAAAACCTAATTGGCCTCTCAAACCACCAGAATTCCACTAAATAACGTAAAGACAACAACAACCTGTCTGAATATAATTTGAAAATAATACAACAACAACGTCATTATTATTATGAAATAATTAATTTGTTAGGTACTTACTACAAAAAAGGAAAACTTTAGTTACCTACCTATGTACCTATGTATAAGTAGGTACTTAACTAAATATTAAAGATGAACGTATTTAGAGGAATCATTGTCATTTACTTGTTCAGTTTGGGAAGAATAAATTTCTTTAGTTCTAATTTTTGTAATACGGTATTTGGTATTATGTTGTTATTACAGCATATTTTGCCTTCGCGTGCTAACCTTGCACGAAAGAAACTTCATCCGGTTTCTCTGTTAAGTCTTGACAACATTCATCATGCTAAATAATCGCTCTATATCAGCGTTAGAATGCGGCCAAACGAATAAAGATAATTATAATATAATAAAGGTACGTCTAAACCACCAGATCTAGTGGAAATTCCAGTAAGTTGGCAACACTGATTTCGACTTCTGCGATCTGTCACACGATCATGTGATAATTTGTCAAAGTCAAAATCAGCTGTTTTTATTATTTTCTTTTTTTATGGCGCAACGGATTCATAATCCATGATCTTCTTGACCATGATCATCGAAGACTGACTAAAGTCTAAAGTAAACTAAAGACTGTGTACTGTATAGGGACCGTGCAGAAACTATAGAGGGCGTCGTAATTCGACAGCAGCGACATGATGCGAGTAAAAGAAGTAACTTGTGAGTGACTTTGGCTTCGCAATCTCTTTGACCCCGGCTAGTTTATAAGTGTTTTTTTATATGTTTTAGACTATAAAATGATTGAATACTTACACGCCCAAGTTGCCACATGCGGCCGCGAGAACAACAACAGATTTCCAAGAATCCGCGATCGAAGGATTAAAGTGAAATACTAGATGACGCCCGCAACTCCGTTGCGCTAAAAATCATTTATCGCGCGAGAACCGTACATTTTCCCGGAATAAAAAGTATCCTACGTCCTTTCCCGGGGCTCAAAGTAAATCCATACCAAATTTCAGCAAAATTTGTTCAGCGGTTTGGGCGTGAAGTGCTAACAGACGTCTACACTTTCGCATTTATAATATTCAGTATGGATGAGTTTCTAACCGTAAACAAAGAACGAAAGCGTGAATAAAAATGTTTAAAGCTTATCTAGTTAACTAAGAAAATATCTGAAAAAGTAATTAGTAGCATCCATCAGCACAGAAAGTAAAAACTTGATAAATATTGCAATAAAATAATGAAGATGCAAAAATACTTATATTACTGAAAATGCTTGTGGATTAATAAAATAAAACAAGTTCACTAAAATGTCGTTGTCACAGGTGCGGGTGTTATGCCGTGCCGTATCGTAAATAGCAGCTACCGTACTCTTATTTAAGTATTATAAATGATATTTTATTATTTTATTGTATTATTATATTATGTATATTATTATTATATATTATTATTATTATTTATGTTGAATCTGTCGTGCGTCAGGCGTAATATGTATAGGAACCACGGAAGATCAGGTACCGCGGTGCAGTGTTCTGCGCCGTGGTAATACACCTGAGTGGGTATCCTTTTCGGCATTATACAATGCACTGCCTAATGATGCCATAATTTTTTTTTGTAGTTTGTTGTTTGTTTTATTTTTTCTTTTGGGTTATTGTTTGCTTTTTTTTTTTGCTTTAGTGTGTGCAGTGTATTGTATTTATGTTTGAATAAAATTTTTATTATTATTGTTATTATTATAAAATAAATGCTTTTATTTCATCAACCTTCTGTGATTCGCTCGATACCATCTTTACAACTTTTGTCTGTCACTATTTTTATCTTGTGTAGCTCATCAGTGCAAACACTATATTCTTTAAATAACATACAAATACTGCACTATTAATAGTTTTCCTACTTGAAGAATCATCCTTTTGAAAACCAACACTTTGACAAGATGGTTCAAGATCAATGATATTTCAAGATAAACACTATTAAGGAGTACTATTATATTATATTATGTGCCTCAGTGTTGAATTCCTGGCAGGACTTCTCCAAATTATCCTTACTTTTGATGCATTCTAGTTGATGTCTTTGAAATTCTTTTTTACAAGAGTTTTTTTTATTTTCTTCTTCAGGAAAAATTGTAGGTAGGTATATTATATGCCGGGTGTACAGGATTTCCGATCTTGGCCAATTAAATGAGCGGTGCACAGGTAGGTATGTAAAATTTAGATGGAACTTCAACTTCCAAACTGGCTTCCAGTTTGGATGTTTACTGAAAGAAGCAACGGTTATAGGTTAGGTTCATATTGTGTTTATCTAAATGAATTTACGGTTATAATCTACAAAATTCAGTGTTTTTACGAGTCTACACATAACATTCATGGAACTTTTTAAGTACTTACGTATGTTTTACCGGCTTTTATCCATTTCTTTCGTTTTTCAATAAGCCATGGCATGTGAATACTTTTGGCAGGAAAATAGTAAAATTTTAGATCGTTCGATTTGCCTTTATTTTTCTTGTATGTATTAGAACATCCGGGAATACAACAATGCTTGAAAATACTCAAATTTCTCAATAAATCCTTTAATTTTCCGTAGCTTGACTTGAGCTTGTCAATAAAATTTTCGTAAAAGTTTCGGCTACTCGTCACTAGTGGCAGTATAGACTCACAGACAGAATAATATGTAGGTACACACTTTCGCATTTACTTATTTGGGGGCACACTAAATATTATAATATTATTATTAAGAATTTAGTATAGATGAGAAAGTGAGTCTATGTCTGTGTTGAACCGATTTAGATGGTAGTTTGGAGATATTTAAATATTATATGAACTTTGAAATACGGGAAAGGACATTAAGAATAGTTATTTTTTGTGGAAAATGTACGGTTTTCGGGCGATAAAATAATTTTAAGTCGCGTTATTTAGTTATGGTGGCCGTTTAGTTTAAGTAGTGTTGGATGGTGTATTATAATAATTTGGTGATAATAATATTATGCACGTTACTACAAAGTTAATTACCTAAAATGGCTTGATTAAATCCTTCCGCTTCGCTCCTCTCAGTTTTAATATTATTAATTTATTATGCTAGTTAAAAGGTAGAATAATAATTATAACCCAGTTATAATTATTATTTTAGTAAAGAAAAAGTACCTACATTTGATTATTATTTGATTAGAGTACCAATTATGTTAAATGAAGAAATTAGTAAATTTTAAGTAAGTATATCATGTATTTGGTCATCATTATTTTAATAATTTTAATAATATTAAGATACTTAGCTGATAATATGTTTAATAAGATGTATGTCACCAAAAAAATCACAGTGGGCCTATTTGTGGGCACTATCCGTCTAGGGCCGCATTTACATATAAAACATTTCGATATATCAATTCGACCACGATGCAATTTGTGAATAGCCCCCATAAATAACTATTTCCCGTTTGACATACGACCCTCCGTATAAAGCAGATTGCAGACTTTTTGCTTCATATATATACTTAGTTTTCTAGATGACGCCTGCCACTACGTTACGCCAAAATTCGTTAATCGCGCGGGGACCGTACATTTTTCCGGGATAAAAAGCACAGGTCTGTCAGTAACCTCTTTACGCCCAAACCGCTGAATCGATTTTGCTGAGATTTGGCATGGGTATAGTCTCAGTCACGGGAAAGGACATAAGATACTTTTTATACCGAAAAAATGTACGGTTCCCGCGCGATAAATGAATTTCGGCGCAACGGATTTGCGGGCGTCATCTAATATAAAAAAAATAAGAATTTAGGTTTTTGATAAAGTGATTCAAAAGATTATAATAATTAATTTGAGACACATTATTATAATATAGCATTGTTACATAATACTCATAAACAAAGTAATTTAAAATAGCATGAATGTGTGTGCAGGCCCTTAGTTGGCGCCTGGCATTTCCCTCCTTATTTGACAGATATTCGAAATTTGAAAACCGGTAGATTTTTTCGGCCCCGCGCAAATCAACTGTGAAATTCAATTGAGCGACCATAAATTTGGACGTTTGAAAAATTCTCGTACCTTTTTCAGTTCGGTATTTCCTAATGTATAACGCTGGTGTGCGATTTATTTAACTATTTCTTATGTTTCTTGACAGTGACTTATTAATACGTGGATTGAAGTTCAGTCAGGACTCAGGATGGACTGTTGTTATTTTATCTTTGATTTTCATAATTATCAGAGAGGCCTCCAAATCACAGCAAGGAACTACTAACGTTCGTTAGTTTTATTCGACGTCCACAACAAAATTGTGTATAGTGCGTCAAGAAAGTGAAGAAATTAAAAAGTGGCAACATCGCAGTGTCATCCCTTGGTCATCCCTTTCGAATCAATCTAAGAAAAAAGGGATGACACTACGATGTTGCCACTTTTAAATTTATTCACTTTCTTGACGCACTATACAAAGTCAACGTAAATAAAAATGCTCCAGCAACATGGAAGCAAGTTTTAATTGGACCCCAAAGTAATACAACTTCGCCTCAACATGATCCTGTAACCTAATAAGTGGGAAACTTGGTGAATATTTTAAAAACTTTCCGTTCGTCAAGCTAAGTCTCATAGCTACAAGATTAAGAAAATGCGGATATGTAAAATAAGGATTAATTTTAAGTGGCACTTAAAATTAATCCCTTTGTTTCGAATCAGGGCCGGTTTTAGCACTACCAGCGCCCTGGGCGAGGTTTCTTCGGCACCCAGGATGCTGGCCGTAATACTGAAAAAATTGGCACCCCTTTTGTTTGCCTTCAGCGCCCCTTTTTATCTGGCGTCCAGCCTGTCTAGCATACTGCATACGCCAACGAGATATCTCACTCTACATCTTTTCTCGATGTTTGATGGTTTGTCTTTTCATCTCTATTGACCCTAGCATGTCAAACATTTTTTTTAAAATTACACATTTTTATAGAGTTTTGGCGAGATAATGTCGAGATTTTGACATTATGAGACGAGTAGTTTTTCATTATCTCGAGAGTGAGATATCTCGTTGGCGTATGCTAGGCAGGCTGGACGGTTACCCAGCGTAGCACCCCCCCCCCCCACTATCGCCGCTAATGTTTAGAATGTCCCTTCGATAGTAGATAATAACCACATGCTGTCTTAGGTTCAGTTCTTATTTCAACGTACCTAAAGGATAGGCTATGTATTTAGCTTAGCTATATTGTGTTTATAAGCTAAGTATATCAATAACTGTGTGCTAATTAATTCTCGTGTAGTTAATCAAGTTTAGTTTTTAATTAAGATTATTTAATGTCCAGCGACCTGTCAGCTCCTCAGGCCTTTGATTTCCTGGAACTCGTACCTACGCGGAATGTCTGACTCTAGGGCCTTAAGATAAAAAAACGTTATATTTCAAATTTGAAATTCGAATGCGGATTGACAGTTACGGTCCATTTGGCGCGCAATCCACAAATTGGCGATACTTCACTAGCGGCGTGCCATCCATCGCCGGAACGACCGAACCGCCGCCATTACTATTAATGTTTAAACTTTAAGGATATGGAGAATAAGTTGGATGATTCTGAATTCTGATTGCTAGGAGCTACTTTTAATTATTAATTTGCAGAGTGATATAACAAATTCTAGAATTCTTGTAGTCTGTCAAAAAAGTGAAGAAATTAAAAAGTAGCAACATCGTAGTGTCATCCCTTTCAAATCAATCTAGAAAAAAGGGATGACACTACGATGCTGCCACATTTTAATTTTTTTTTATGAAATAAGGGGGCAAACGAGCAAACGGGTCACCTGATGGAAAGCAACCACCGTCGCCCATGGACACTCGCAGCATCAGAAGAGCTGCAGGTGCGTTGCCGGCCTTTTAAGAGGGAATAGGGTAATAGGGGAGGGTAGGGATGGGAAGGGAAGGGAATAGGGGCGGTAGAGAAGGGAATAGGTTAGGGGATTGGGCCTCCGGTAAACTCGCTCACTCGGCGAAACACAGCGCAAGCGCTGTTTCACGCCGGTTTTCTGTGAGAACGTGGTATTTCTCCGGTCGAGCCGGCCCATTCGTGCAGAAGCATGGCTCTCCTACGTATTTCTTCACTTTCTTGACCCACAATACACAATTTTGTTATGGACGTAACATAAAACTAACGAACGTTAGTAGGTCCTTGCTGTGATTTGGAGGCCTCTCTGATAGTTATGAAAATCAAAGATAAAATAACAACAGTCCTTTTTAATTTCTTCACTTTTTTGACAGACTTATTACCTATGTTCCATTCCCATAATATTTTGTCTGTAAAAAGGCAATGGAAATCGATGGATGAATAATTAATATTGTATGTCGTGAATATACAATATTAATTATTACGCGTATAGCTACTCAAAGTCTGGTTGTCTTTGTCTTACACAATATTAGACAAGTCACATGCCTGAATATCTTTATTAGGAACAGAGTTACAGTACAGACATACAGTCATGATGATACACTAGGGTGGGTTGCACCAACTTACTTTAACTATACTTAACTATAACAAAATGTCGAATGAACTGTCAAATCTCTAGTAAAACTCAACAATGGACGCCATATTCGACGATAACCATAACCTTAACTTTAACAACGCCTCTGGTGCAACCCACCCTTATGAAATGACACGGTTAAGGTCTTGTGGACGCATCACGCACCCTTAGAGCATTGAGAGCAATTTTCATAGGTATGGTGCCGAGGTGGTAGACTGGTAGGTCTGGTAGTATCGACTTTCGTCTTACATTCAGTGGCGGATTTACAAATTTGCCGCCTGCAGGCTATTCAATTTTTGCCGCCCCTATAACTGACCTTTGAAATTCAATACGTTAGTTTAGTTCACAATCATATCCCACCAAATCCATTTTTTGAAAATTTTTGTTGAGACGACCACACAAGGTTTCACCCTGTGCGGTATTTATTACTGGTATTGTAGAATTTGTTTAAGTTAGGGTCAGTAGAGTTAGGCCGTGTAAATTCAGAAGCTTGGCTCTACATGAGATCACATATCTTTTTCACAGGGTAAACTTTAAACCTAATATGTGGTCGTCTCGGCAATATTTTACAAGAAATGTTTTTGGTGGGATTTTTTTATTTCTGTAAGATAAAAAAAGGGGGCTTTTGCCGCCTCTCTTAATCTGCCGCTCTAGGCTCCAGCCTACTTAGCCTATTGGTAAATCCGCCACTGCTTACATTACACGTACTTTGCCGCTATTTATCGCAGCATAATGTACGGTTTCCGCAGAATTACTTTAAGAAGTTCTCTAGTAGCACGGAATACATAATATTAGTACTTACTTGAAGTACTAGTAGGTAATAAAAGAAATCTTACCTACTTGAATTTTAACTTGAAGAGTTAATCGACTTTCAAGAAGGCGGTATCGGGTCTTCGGTAGTGGTTTTTAGGGTTCCGTACCCAAAGGGTAAAAACGGGAAAATATTACTAAGACTTCGATGTCTGTGTGTTTGTCCGTCTGTCCGTCTGTCTGTGTGTCTCCAGGCTGTAACTCAAGAACCGCTATATAAGCTAGACTTCTGAATTTTTCTTACAGATTGTGTAGGTATAATATCTGTTGCTGCTATGACAACAAATACTAAAAAAATAATATTTAAGGGCGCTCCCATACAAAAAACACAATTTTTTGTCTAGTTTCGTTCTATACCGGTACGGAACCCTTCGTGCGCGAGTGCGACTCGCACTTGGCCGATTTTTTTCAATATGCGTTGTATCCCTGCTCTCATTAAAAGCGAGTGGTTGAATTTTTCACAATTTCCGCTGATCCAATAAAGAAATGCAAATCCACTTACGCCGCTAATATTGTCTTCTAGTGATGGGCGTAACGACTTGTCGATAGTATCGATACTCTAATATAGTATCGACTCGATACTGTAAAAGGATTAATAATTTTAATAATACATAATTGTCGATAAATAATTTAAAACGAACTATTAAACAATACCTATCTACCATTGTTCTGAAACTGAATAAGTACTTATATTAACAGTAGGCTCATAAAATAATTTTATCTGTTTTTTTTTTCATATTTTTAAATCAAAATAATGTTTAGTAATTATCGGTCCGCACTCCGCACCGCACCGCTCGGGTCGAGTAGGTATTATTTCGCATCAAGAGAAAAATGGCACAGTTAGCGCCGCGGTGCGTAACACGGGGCGGACGTGAATTTTTTAATTTTTATCATAATCGCAGACTAGCAATCGTATTTTTAGCAAGTACTATTAATTTAATTATTTATTATTAATTGAATTATATATTAACACTAATAAGTGTAACAAAGTTATAATATAATAGCGAGTTCTTTGTTTTTACATATTTCAATAAATAATTTATTTTTCGTTTTTTAAATTCTATCGACTATCGATATTACGAACAAAATCCCTTGTGTGGCGTAAAAAGTTTTTATAGACCGTGATTCGCTGTTCGCGCCACCGACTGGTCTGAGATGTTTTACCTCTGATAGGTCATAGGACCTTATGCCAACCACATAAGAATCATAATCATAGAAACTTTCAAAATAACTTTCAGCAACGTTTTGAACTATGTATTATAATTATTGTCTTCTAAATGGTCGCTGTTAAGCATTAGTGTCCTAACCCACATTTTTTTTGTTGTTTGAATGCAGTCTTGTTCTAAATCATCTACAGGACATAACTGCATTCATAACTCAATACGTAATTTTTGTGTGGGTTAGTACACGAATGCTTAACAGCATCCATTAATGAACTTTCACAGTTTCAATGTCTATGGACTGTTTATGTTTTAAACACGTAAAAATAAAATATGGCTAATTCCTAATTAAGTATTTCACTAAATTAAGATTTGGTAAAAGGGATAAAAACTTGAGAGGTGTCAAGGGACACCCGAATGGAACGAAGTTATTTCTTATGTTCAAAAAACCTGTAAGTATGTAACATATAATATATTATGTACATTGTACACTCAAAAAATTATTAAAAAAACGCCACCTATTCACGCTCAGGAATACTACCAACGCCCTCTGCCCCTACCATGCAGGTACTAATAAAAAAGTGTCGAGGTCAATTAATATCGTTCAGTCTAGCCTCCTTTACGCCGAACGCGCGATAAGTAACTTCGTTCCAAAAATGCTAACATTAAGGTTTTTTTTTTTTTAGGGGGCAAACGAGCAAACGGGTCACCTGATGGAAAGCAACATCCGTCGCCCATGGACACTCGCAGCATTAGAAGAGCTGCAAGTGCGTTGCCGGCCTTTAAAGAGGGAATAGGGTAATAGGGGAGGGTAGGGAAGGGAAGGGAATAGGGGAAGGTAGGGAAGGGAAGAGAAGGGAATAGGGTAGGGGATTGGGCCTCCGGTAAACTCACTCACTCGGCGAAACATAGCGCAAGCGCTGTTTCAAGCCGGTTTTCTGTGAGAACGTGGTATTTCTCCGGTCGAGCCGGCCCATTCGTGCCGAAGCATGGCTCTCCCACGTATAAAACTATACTATACTAACCACGTATATAAACCACGTATATAATCTAGTTTTTATATCGCACCATCATACGAAACACACGAAAAGTAAAATAAATCAACAGTGGCCTTAGGAGGTGGCGAACAGGGACCGTACCACGAAACTATTTTGAAACTCAAACAATCGTACGAGAATGCCGCGCTCTGCTCTAACAAACGTGAAATGACGTCGTTAGAGCAGGACGCAGCATTCTCGTCCGATTGAGTCTCAAAACGGTTTCGTAGTAGGCCTACAGGTTTCTTCGAAGTATACGACATATTATAACTGTAATCAAACCTAGTAAGTAACTATATTTTAAAAGTAGGTATGAATTTAGATTTTTTTTTAATGAAATAAGGGGGCAAACGAGCAAACGGGTCACCTGATGGAAAGCAATTTCCGTCGCCCATGGACACTCGCAGCATCAGAAGAGCTGCAAGTGCGTTGCCGGCCTTTTAAGAGGGAATAGGGTAATAGGGGAGGGTAGGGAAGGGAAGGGAATAGGGGAGGGTAGGAAAGGGAATAGGGTATGGGTTAGGGGATTGGGCCTCCGGTAAACTCACTCACTCGGCGAAACACAGCGCAAGCGCTGTTTCACGCCGGTTTTCTGTGAGAACGTGGTATTTATCCGGTCGAGCCGGCCCATTCGTGCCGAAGCATGGCTCTCCCACGTAAAAATATTTTCAAAGATTACTTTGAGACCGTCGTATTTTTCTGAGGCTTTCATGCAGTTTTCATATATACTTAATTTATACTAAAGAAACGCGAAAACCATAATAGAACCCATAGCATTAAATCATGCCTTGTCAAGGGGAAGAGTGAATTAACAATGGATCACCCTTGGCATGTCCATAAAAATACTTTCACGCGCCCACCGCGGTACTTAACCCGGTAATGGCCGATGAAATTCGGGAGAGTACTATTTAATAATCGTTTAGTAGAATTAATAATTCATAGACTGACAATATTAGACACTAAATCATCGTAATTCGGTCAGAGGGAATGTAGACTCCGCGCCACTGTACAAGGTTTAGCAAAACTCAAGTACTTAATAACATAGACTATAATATATTATAGTCTGTCAAAAAAGTGAAGAAATTAAAAAGTGGCAACATCGTTTTGTCATCCCTTTCAAATCAATCTAAGAAAAAAGGGATGACACTACGATGTTGCCACTTTTTAATTTCTTCACTTTTTTGCCAGACTATAGAGTGTATAATTATTTTCTCTATGGTCATAATAATTTTGATTCCTATAAGGTTTACTGTCAAAGTACATATTAGCAGCGCTGAAAGCATGCTGGAAGAGTAACTTTTTTTTTTCACCTTTGTATGGAAAAATTCATGACGCGCGGCTGCCCATACAAATCACAAAAAAAATTAGCTCTTCGGCGCTGCTACTTTTACAGTTTAATACTTTAGGGTGAGTATGTGTTCCTTATAGAGAGTTCAGTATAAGTTGGTTTTCACTATAATAATATGATATTACTCGGTAGATAGAACTCGTAGCCCGTACTTCGTAGATGGTACCAATCTTACAATTATTATTATTATTATAGCTGAAATAACACAATGCCCAGGAGGGTTTAGGTATAATAAATTAGCCGTATCATACAAAAGTGCCTTAGTACTATTGTATGAAACAGCATTTTTTGGGAGACCAAGTGGACATTTGACTTTTAGAAAAAAAGATATTCCTGCAGCGTATATATTCAAGGTCTGCTGTTTGTTCATAATGTGTTAGACAAAAACAAGCATTAAACGTTGCGTAATATACAGGATACAAATTAAGTGATAATACTTTAGGGTGTGTATGCCCTATATAGATTTCGCTGTGAAAGTAGCAGCTCTGAAAGAGTAACTTTCTTGGATTGGGGAAATTTATGACGCTGGGGCGCTTGTCCATACTCCATGCAAATCATTAAAAAAAATTGCTTTTTCAGCGCTGATATTTTTTCAGTGTACTTACTCTACTTATATTATATGCATAGGCTATCACACCCCAAAGTATTATTATCAGTTATCAGTTATCGCTCGCTGTACCTATATTTTGATTAGTACAGCGAGTGATAACTAATACTTTGATAAGCCAAAAACCTGTACATTGCCAATTTTCAGTAGCAAATACAATACGTATATTAAACTAGGTGAGTGAGGGGGTATAAAGGGGGAAGAGGAGGAAAAAGGGGGGAGAGTGGTTGTGTCACGTAGTAGCACGTGACTCGAATACCGTCGGGGGGTTAACTCCTGCGTACGGCGGGCTGAAACGTAATATTATACTTAAAATTACAAATCATTATGAACAGGTTTTTTTTCTACCTTTGTACAAACGCAAAATAGTGTCTACCAAAGGGTAGACACTATTTTTGATACTAGATAGATCGCCTAAAGCTAAGCCTGACGCAGCTGTTGAATCTTCGGTAATATACTTAGGTTGGGTTGCACCAGAGGCGTGGTTAAAGCTGTTAAGGTTATGGTTATAGTTAAATATGGCGTCCTTTAGCTTTAACTTTAACCGAAGAAATTCACAGATGTCTGTTGCGTTTATTTTTTTTATTGAAGCTACAGGTAACGGGATTGAGAGTATAAAAAATTGAATTATCCGTAAAAATCGACAGGAAAAATATAACACTGTAGAACATAGTAAATTTTCAGATATACGTATGAGCGGATGTTAAATATGGCCTCCTTAGACACCATATTTAACTTTAAAACCAAAGATTTGACATTTTGCACTGTAGTTATAGTTAAACTTACAGTTACAAGTATACTTAAAGTTAGTTGGTGCAACCCAACCTTAATGTTTTGGTCATCATGTTTTAAAGAACACCAAAAAGTCAATTTTAGACAATACTTACACATTACTTTAAATTTTAGATTTTAGAGTTTAGGGTGTGTATGATGTATTCTCTGTACCAGTGCTGACGCAGCTACTTCGACGTAGTTTTGACTTCTATGTTATTTTTGTTGGTTTATAAACTAAATAAAATACTATACATACTTATAAGTATATAATTTATTTCGATAACAAAGAATTGCCGTTTTTATTACTTACATAAGTTATCAACACATTCTTTTTTATAAAAAAATAATAACAGAAATAGATTATAAAAAACTGTTCATGATTTTAAACTTAAAATTTAATACATTATAAAATTGTTTTTCTTAATTTGTTTTTAAAAAATACTTTCTTTCACCATACAAAATTTTGTCATAAATTGAAATCAAAATAGAAAACAACAACTTGTACTTATATTAATACCCCTATTCAACACAGGATGGCGCTAGGAGTAACAACTAATGTTTATTTTTACCAAACGTGTTTTTATAATAATAATAAATAACAAAATAAATAAACCTTTTCAAAGTTGCGATTTACAGCTATTCCTGTTAAATATTTGGCATTACTTAAATTAAATGTGAAATTAAATAATTTGTATAAAAATAATTACGCCACACCCACAAAGTCAGCGACCCAGCCCGTCCCCCCGTTATTCATAGTCGTAGTGAACACTATTTTGACGTAATTGTCCGGGCTGGTGTAATCGGCCGGGGGTTCCAGACAGAACGTCGATATCGTCTCTCCCTTTCTATTGACGAGAGTCACGTAATTCGAATCGCAGAGCCGGCCGAGGTCGAAGACGGAGAAGTGGAGGTGCAGGCGGGTCCCGCTGGGGGTCTCCAGTTCCCACTCGCAGGTGCCCCTTCTCCTGTAAACTTCTGGGTAAAGGGGGCTGGTCACCTGACCGTCCTCCGTGGTCAGCTTCCCCCCGCACCCTTTACCCTTATCCGTGGCCACGTACACTAGATCGAAGGTCACCGCATCGGTGTTCACGATATGATTGTGCAGGAGCATGTATCGGCCGCTCGAGAATACCGGGTAGTTCTCAGAATACTCCTTCGAGATGTTCCGGAGGAGAGGGGCAGTGGTGACGTTGCCGTCGAATATCTCGAGGAACACCCCCTCGTTCCAGTAAACCGGGTTCGCGGACAGGAAGTATGTCGATACTGTGTGGTTCTCCGGAACGGTAATTAGAGTGTGGCAGTCCCATTCCCCTTTGTCGTTTTCGAGAGTCATTAAGGGGGCTTCGTAGGTGTTCTGTATTCGACCTTGAGCCTCCGAGTAGTTCTTGTTGCAAATTCCGAGATAGGAGACCTCTAGATCCACTCCCTTGTGAGAGGAACCGGCTTCGGATGACGTGATCAAATTAATTTTCACACTCCCCGTCACGTAAAAGTCTACCGAACGCTTCAGGCCACACAGAGAGAACGTCTTCGGAAACACGAGACTAGAATCGTAGAAGTGAGCGTACAGCATCAAGTTACTCTCGTCCTCGTTGTGAATAAAATCCTTCCCGGTTGTGGCGTTCCGGAATCTCGGGTGACTGTATATGACCAGCCTGTCCTGATCGCACGTATCCCGCGCTCCGGGCTCTAGGTCCAGATATTTTATTTGGATGTGTATCAAACTGTACGGGCTCACGCTGGAGTCCAAGAAGTAGCTGCAGTGGAGACTTCGGGGTATCGAGCCCGAGGCGTATCCGGGGGAAGTTATACGCTGCGGGGTTCGCGATATTTGGTACGAGGACTTACCGCAAATCGACGGTATGGATGTCAGGGTCGCTTCGAATCCAGAGCTGGTAATGTCTCCGTCGGTCGATAAAATTATGCTGAGCGAGTTTCCGGAGGATAAAAGCGGCGGAGGGATGTTGTGTCCGCAGTATTTGCCTATTACGAAGCTATTCAGACTCAGCCCGTCTTTCAAAGTCAAGTAATCGCAGTCGCAGTTGCTGAAGCCCAGAGCCGTCTGGTTAACGTTCAAACACGGAGCGATATGGAAAGATTTGAAGGTTACTTGAATTATATAATCCAGGTTCGCTTGTATATTCCAATGACAGTCCAAATAATTTTCATATACCATCGCTCCGTTCAAGAGGGGTGATTTTAATATACGATTGTCCAAAGCGCTTAAATATAGCTCGCCTCCGCACCCGACCGATTGTGAAAACGTGAAAAGCACTTTGACCTTGAAACCCTTAGATTGGAAATTGCTACCGGAGAAGTATTGCAAAATGACTTTATTGCCTTTACTCCTTAAGCTAGTTCCGTTTATTCGACCACACAATAGAGCCAGACGTTTTTCAGCATCTATAAGAGGTCCTTCGAAAACGCCTAAATAGCCGTTGTAACATTCGTAGCTACTCTCCACGTCTATATAGTCAAACCTCAATGCTATGAGCTTGTCGGGTGGTGCTTCAATGGTCCAAGTGCAATTCATATCGTTGTCAGCTTTATCCAGTACAATAGACGTTGGGCTTTTCACGTCTCCACCACAAGAGAAGGTGGAATATGATATTTTAAACCCTTTCCTTTGGCCATATTTGTCCGTTTTGAAGTCAATCTTTACGTTGTTCGTTGCTATAATAGGCTTCGGTAAGTCCGAGCCACATAGGACTTCGTTGATAATGTCGTAATCACTTTCAGCGTATACTGTCACGTTATCATATTTGCATTCGTTAACTAATCCTTCCAAATCGAAGGTTACAAATGTTAAAACTATTTTCTTCCCTGGAGCTGCTATTTCGTAGTGACAGTCCAAAGATCGCGAGTAGCCGTAATCGTACCCGGGACTATAGAGAATCTGATTTTCTTGTGTCGCCACCAGGTTTCCACCGCAAATCGGTTTCCAGTGTGCTTTAAATCCGTCCAACGTTATATTAGCGTCACTACGAAAAACGACTTTCATTTGATTATGCGTCGAATTGAAAGTAGGTGGAAGATTGCGACCGCATAATCGAGCGATTTCCTTGTATGCATTATCTTTCCAGTCGTATATTATGACCGCGTCTTTTGTACAGTTGACTGTATCCTCTACGACAAATCGGTCGATAAATTGTAAGGAGACTCGGTAACCTAAATCTGCACGTATTTCCCAAGTACATTCCTGGTTCTCTTTGTAATTACCCGGAAAATTTGGGGACGTAAACATTTGTGCGTACTTCGTAAATATACCACCGCATTGAGCGCTGATCGATTTGGCCAGTAATCTTATATTTCTATTGTTCTGAACGTTGGAGTGGTATTGCACATAGGTGTCCGCAAATGATAAAAGGAGAGGTTGACTTTGTATTCTATCTTTACAGTAATCACCAAAATTTAAAGAGTTCACTCCGTCACTTATCAGTAAAAATTCATCAGAACATGCAAGATTAAATGTGCCTTCTAAAGTTAGTTCCATTCGTGTACGACCTTCGGACACAAGTAGCCATCCACATTCAACTTGATCATCCAATTTTTCTGGTAAATTTATAACGTTAATTGGATCATTGGACTCAATTTTAATTACACCTCCACATGGCTGCAATTTCCAATTGAGAGTAAAAAGCATAGGAATTTTATACTGTGTAGCTTTGATTTTAAAATATGGGCTCGCTAGTCGGTATGAAACTTGCGTATTGTTCACGCAAACTTTCCTGTTGTGCCTGATGTAACCATCTTGAGACAGTAACGTAACACCAAAGGCATAATTTCGACACACAGTTGTACCTTCCACTTTAATAAATACAGATTTATATTCTTCGGTCCCGTTTCTTACAGGCCCCGTGAAATGCCATTCACAATTGTATGGTATGTTTAAGCTGGGAGATGCGAGTTGTCCTTGTAAACCTTCAAGACCTCCACCACACAGAGCTGGATTATCGGAGCTAAATCTTGCTTTGAATCGACTTACTTTATTGGATGTTGGCGTTATCCATATATAAAATGCTAATTTATTGCCTGTTGATTCGAAAACTTTTGATTTATTATACGATGTCAAGGATGAGTTGCCCACGACGACTTCTTCGATTTTTGAGCCATATGTGATATCATTGTAGGCAGAAAATTGAACATTTGAACTACTATCTTCAATTTCTAATCGAACTCTTCGATTTTCGTTTGGAAGAACAATAATCCACTGACAATATTTGAGATTAGTTGATCCGGGATAGCCTGGAGTGGTTATGATACCATCAGAGGTAGTAAGCGTTCCACCACATACCGGCCTCGATGATTTGAATGTAAACTTAAAGCCTCTAGAATCTGAAATGTGTGAGTAAGGTCCAGGTTTACCGATATGTAGTTTAACTATAACCTTATTGCTTATACTTTCGAAGGCTTCAGAGTAGTTTTCGAGGTCACTTTCACAGAATTCTTTTAATTTTCTTGCTTTACTATCTGCAACACTCAGATCTTCGACTGTTATTTTTGTCTCGCATAAAATTTCGGATTCAGGTAAGTCTATGTCCTTGAATTCTATGTTGATAATATGACCAGGAAGAGAAGTGATGTACCATTCGCAAATTGTGCCTGCTGGAAGAACGATCATGCTCGGATAGTTAGGAGAAACTACTTCTCCTGAGTCAGACATAATTGTCGCACCACAAACATCTATAGATATATTGGCTTTAAATCCGTTTCTCGGCACAAGTTGATGTGTTGAATATTTGACGAATAACCGATTACTGCTCGATTTAATCGTACTAGGACGTTTGCAAAATGTGCCTTTTAGGGGTGATACGTCTGTTGATCCATCTCGGATCTCGACAGCTTCAGCTGCACAGTCTACATCAAATCTCTCAATAAAATCTATTCTCAAAATTTCACCAGGGGGACCAGTAAATTTCCAAACACATTCGGTGTAGGGGGTCGATATTTTGGGATAATTAGGAGAAGTGATAATTTCCCACTTGTGGTCGTTTTCTAAAAGTGACGTACCTCCGCATTCGATGTTCATTTCCTCGTATCGTAATCTGAAATTTGTGTTTTGGAAACGCATAACTTTCACATATCTCACAAATAAATAATTTGTGGTTGATAGGATCCCACTACGGTTTTCATGAGAGTAACCACAATATTTTCCGTCACCAAGTAGTGGAGACTCATTCGAGGCACCGTTTTTTATCACTACATAGTTATTGCAAACGTCACCGTTACTTATATTGAAATGTTCAAATGTTAATTTTACTGTGCGTCCGGGCCGTACCTTTATTATCCAATCACAAGTTGTTTGATACTGAATTGGCCTGTTCCTTTGATAGTAGTAGGAATTTTCGATAACCCCTGACGTATCGTCGAGCAAGCCTCCACAGACTGAGGTTACGGTAGCAGTAAATCCTTTTTTATTTAATGATGAATCAGATATGAAGTTGAGTTTTATATAGGTTGATGCTTCAATTATTTCAGTGGCATTTGATGAAAGACACATATTTTCCTTTAAAGGTGTCCATTTCATTTCATCGTGTGCTGTATATACATTGATATAATCTGCAAAACAGCTAGGTGTTTCTTCTAATGCGAAGTCAGTAAACTTTAATGTCAAATGTCTTCCAGGTTCCGACTTAAATATCCATTCGCAATTTGAATCAGATCCATATTCATTTGGATAATTTGGAGACGTTATCACTACGTCTCGAGTCCCAGAAACTAATTGAGTTTCATTTAAACCACAATTTATTTTACTTGCTGTAGTCGAATCAATGTTTCTATCTGTTTCGGTCCATCTTAAATGGAATAATGATCCTGCATTAGTTTTATCTAAAATTAATTTTATGAAAATAACGCTGGAAGAAGATCTTATTCTGACTGCGTTATTCTTATAGAAACCACACATTTCTTTTAAAACTAAAGCGTCTTCATCGTACCCATCATAAATTATTAATTTGTTATTACACACTTCTGAGTACGACGGTATTTCCACAGAATCTATATTAATAACAATATTTTTATTTCCTTTACTCGTTACTCGCCATGAGTATACACCCTCATTATAGTATAAATTTGGGTAAAGAGGGGACGCTATTTCTCCTTCATGTTTATCAAAAATATCATTGCCATGTAAAAATCCGTATTGCAGTAAAAATCCTTGTCCTGTTTTATCACTGTTACTGTGAAACTTTATATATAACTTGGAAGAAACAGTTTGATTCAACGGTATTCCATGTCCGCAGTAGAGCCCTAATAAATTTCCAGCACCATTATCTTCTCTAACTTCTAGATAATCTTCATTACACTTTTCGGACTCATCTAAATCGAACTTTTCAAATGTAATATAAGCCTTGTTTCCAGGTGACGTATATAAAATCCATTCGCAGTCTATATTAACAGGATAAGATAACGGATAGTTCGGTGACGCTATGGTGCCTTCCTCCGAACTCAATTTTCCTCCGCATGCCGTACTTAATGGTGTGTAATGTGCAGCGAATTGACCGTTCACCTTATCGACGTAGGTTCCAAGCGTGACTGTTAACGTGTTGCCCCGACTAACGACCATCGGTGGACTTTTTTTCCCACAATACTCACCAATAAAGGGAGCCTTCTCATCGTCACCATCATAAACTTTAAGGAAAGTGGAGGGACAGCTTCTTGTCGTAGCGACATCGTCGTCTTTAGGTATATTGAGATATTGTATCGTCAATCTTATTTTGTCATTTAGATTCGGTGCAGAAATAGTCCAAGTACAATTTTGATTTTTCGAATTAACATAGTTATTGCTGTTTATAATTCCGTCGTACGTCGCATTAATGACGGCTCCGCAGACAGTCGTAAAATCGATCATAAATCCCTTGGCCGTTCCATAGCTATTGGTAGAAAACTGAATCGAAGCAGATGAATACCTCGTCACGATACTCGACCGATTTGATTTTGGACAAATTAAATACGAATAATTGGATTGTAAATATTTAGAGCCCAAATAATTATAATTAGAGTTCAAAATTCTACTACCATCGTAAATTTTTAAGTTGTCGTCGCATTGTTCGTCCTCATCCTCGACGTAGTAAAGATCGAGATCTTTGAAATTAATTTCTATTTTGTGATTCGGGGCCACCGATATATACCAGACACAGTCCAACTGATTCTCGTAGTTGTTCGGATAGTTTTTAGAATGAATAGATCCGGACGGGGATCGAATTATTCCACCGCAACCTACCCTGTACGAATCGAAACTAGACTTCAAGTAAGTGTCTCTCAGAGTCGACCGTTTAACTAACCGGACTAGCATAAAGTTGGAAGTAGATTGGAAAGTGTATCCTCCTTTGTGACATATTTTATATAGTAATGGATAAGAAGTACTTTGACCGTTGTATATTTCGAGGGCATCGAGTGTACAGTTCTGAGAGTCCGCTACATAGAGATCTGTGATCGTCAGCGATACGGATGTGCCAACCGGAGTCTCCAGAAGCCATTCACATTCAATGTCACCGCGTGTATTCTTAACACTGTCAAACGAGAGAGGCCCTGCACTTTGCTGAATATGACCTCCACACCCATGCTTTATCCATTCCAAACGGAATCCTTTGGAGGAAAAGTAGTCGATTGATACGAATTTTATTTGCAAGGAATTTGTTTTGGAAGTGAAAGCTTTCGGTAATGTAGCTCCACACATTTTTTCAGTAAAATTTTTATCCGACGTTTCCTTTATTTGTATGTAATCAAAATCACATTTAGCAGGTGAATAGCTTTGTACCGGTCGTACTAAGTCGTAAGTGTAAAAGGGTTGCGAAGAAAATGGAAAACGTTGCGATCTGGGCGTATAATATCTTCTTCTATACATGGTATAAATATTAAAATCGGTAAAAGTCACATTAATAACATTACCTTTAGGCACAGTGATCGTCCACAAGCAATTCGAATTCGGAGGATATTTTTCTGGATACCCAGGGCTTTCGATGACTCCATAACTGCCGCTTATATTGTTATGGCAATTTGTGGTATATTTTAAAAGGAAGCCTTTGCCCGCTATGAGAAAATCAGACCGGAATTTTACCATAGCAAAATTGCTAGACGTTTCGATGTTCCTCGGTTTCTTCGACGAAAGGTTACAATATTTGCCGAAGCTCTTCGCGTTAGTATTTTGACCGTCAAATATTTCCACGTAATCGTCCGAGCAACCCGACACTTCTTCTAGCTCCAAGTCTGTGAAGTTTAATTGAATTTTTGATCCGCTACTTGTACTTATTTTATAAAAACATTCAGCGTTCTCGCTGTATTTTTCTGGGTAGTTGGGTGATGCTATCGAACCGGAGTAGCCGGTGAGCGATCCCCCGCAGCCTCTCACTGTACCGTCCCATTCGATTTTAAATCCATTGCCGTTTAGATAGAAATCCGAGTGAAATTTGAGAAATACGTTATGAGTAGTCGAAACTATAGTTCTCGATTGGAAGGACCCGCAAAATTTACCAATTAAAGGGGAATCCTTGTAGCGGCCGTCTCTAATCGTGAGATGATCGCCGAGGTCGCAATTTCCTCTGATCGGTCTCTCGAGATCAAACTGGGATATGTTTAACGAAATCTGTTGCCCCGCAGGAACGCTTATCACCCAGGTGCAGTCTTTATTGGGCTCGTACGAGCTCGGCCAACCCGGCGAGTAAATAAATCCATGATTTTTAATGTAATTTCCTCCGCAATGATTTCTCTCGTCGAGGAATTTGTACGACACCGAAAACCCATCTGAACGTATGGAGCTATCCGACACGAACTTGATCATTAAAATGTTACTCGATATAGTGACCGCGGGCGGGAGCGTCGACCCGCAATACTTGGCGAGGCTACTGTTTCCGGTGCTCCCTTCTACTATTTCTAGGAGTTCAACGTAATCCGAACTGCACTCCGACATTTCCTCGAGATCGAACCGCTGCCAAGTCAGCTGTATCTGCGTTCCTACCGGGGCGATGATCGTCCACAGGCAGGTCTGATCGTTGTTGTACCTTCCGTGATCGTTAGCCGGGTGAGTGATGGTAGCACTGGGAGCCTTGTAGACGCCGCCGCACTCGATATCGACGGTCGTGTAGTTCGCGTAAAACCCACGCCCCACGATACTCATGTCGGAGCTGAATCTGAGATACATGTAGTTGTACGAGGATATCTGAGTCGGCGGGGTGAATTCGGAGCCCCCGCAGTACCTGCCCATCAACGTCGAGTTGGCGCTCGGGCCGTCCCTGACCTCGACGTGGTCGTACTGACAGTTGTAGTATCTATTATCCTCGATATCGAAATCTTGGAAGGTCAGTTTTATCGCCCTCCCGGGGGTGGTGGCCACGATGTACTCACAGACCGTCTGCTTCGGGTAGGCTAGCGGATATCCGGGGGAAATGATCACGCCGCTGTCGCCGAGGAACGTCCGCTGGCATAAGGACTGATACTGGATTTTGAAACCTCCCGCGGCCATAGTGTGATCCGATTTAAAAATAATGTATAAGGAGTTCGACCGAGATACGAACGAGACGGGAGTTACCTTCCCGCAGTACTTACCGACCAGGGGCGAGCTCTCCGAATCGCCGTCGTATATTTTTAGGTAGTCGTACCGGCACCTGAACGAGTTCTCTATATCGAACGACGTGAATTTCACTGAAATTTTTGTATCCGGTCTAGTTTTAATTTTGTATTCGCATAGCAGGTTATGTAAGTAGGAGCCGTCGAAGCCAGGGGAAGCTATTTCGCCTTTGTCGCCGGTGAACATGCCTCCGCAGCCCGGAAATCCGTCTATCGGCGCATAAGATATTTGAAAACCTTTGCCCACTCCGGACTCGTCCGAATGGAAGTAGACGAGCAGCTCGGAGCCGGACGACTCCAGGGGGGCGGGCTGGGTCGAGTTGCAGTATTTACCGACGAGGGGATCTATCGTCTGCGCGCCGTCGTATACGGCGACGTAATCGAAGCTGCAGTTCTGATGTATCTCGATGTCTAACTGATAGAAATGGAGCTGAATTCTCCTGCCTAGCGTAGTTTTGATGTGATAGTAGCAATCGCGATTGGGCGGGTAGGGCCCCGGGGAGCCGGGCGAGCTGATGCGACCGTGGGTGGTGGCGTTGAATTCACCCCCGCATTGCGGGGGCACGCTAGTCCAGTGCAGAGAGAATCCAGTTTTAGCTACGGTGGAGTCGGATCTGAACCAAAAGTACAAGTTGTTGTGACTAGATATTATGTTTCCTCCGTTAGGGAGGTCGGTTCCACAGAATCTTCCTATCAATTGACTCGCGGAGCTGCGTCCGTCGTGGATTTGAACGAAATCATAATGACATTGAGTGTGAAATTCCAAATTAAATTTGGTGAACGTTACGTTTATTACCTTATTCGGAGCCGTGTGGATTACCCAGGCGCAGCGGGCGTTGTTGATGTAGCTGTGATTGGACAGGGGATACGTTATACTACCTTCCTCCGAGTTGAGAACGCCGCCGCACGGTTGGGAACGCGATTGACACACGTTACCGGAAAACAGGGACGTACACTCGCACCTGAAGCCTCTGCTCGAGTTTTCGTCCGGTCGGCACGTGCCCCCGTTCTGACATGGGTTGCTGGAGCAGAAGTCGTCGTATCTCTCGCAGTGCACGCCACCGTAGCCCCGGTAGCATATGCAGCTGTAGCCCCGGCGAAGAGGGTGGCAGCTGCCGTGACTGCCGCATGGGTTGCCGTCGCAGGGATCGGTCGAGTTTTGATCCGCTACAGAAATATAGCAGCCGTGTAAGCCGAACCCGTCCCCCTCCATTCCGATCGGACATATGCACCGGGCGACCTGACTCCCGAGGGCCGAGGACTCGACGCACTGGGCGGACGGATGGCATCCCCCGTGATTGACGGCGCACGAGCCTCGCCAGGTGCAAGATACGCCGTCACCGGTGTAGCCCGGGGGACAGGGCCCACAGATACGGGAGCCAATCGTGTTGTGGCAGGAGACCATGGGGCTCGTGCTGCAGCCACCGTTGGGAACGGTGAGACACTCGTCGACGTCGTAGCACGTGAAGCCGTCGCCCTCGTAGCCGGCGGGGCACGTGCCGCACCTGAAGGAGCCCGGCAAGTTGATGCACTCGACCCTGGGGTTAACCGAGCACCGGGCGCCGCGGCCGGTCTCACACTCGTCGACGTCGGTGAGGCAGGCGACGTGCGTGCCGTTAGTGGTCCAGCCCTGGTCGCAGATGCACACGATGCCGTCCCCCGTGGTGACGGGGATGCACGTCCCGTGGCCGCACATCTCGTAGTTTCCGCCGGAGCAGTCCTTCGCTTTTCTCGTGCAGTCCAGGCCGTACCATCCGGGCTTGCAGAGGCACTCGTAGGAGCCCGGTCTGTTGACGCACGTCGCGCCGTTCTGGCAGCCGAGGTCGGTGCCGGCGTATATGCGACACTCGTTGACGTCCTCGTCGCAGTTGCGGCCCTTCCATGCCGACGGACACAGGCAGTGGTAGCCGTTCACCAGGTTGAGACAGGTCCCGCCGTTCTCGCAGGGGTGACTCTGGCACTCGTCGGCGCCTCGACTGTTTAGTCTGTTTTGGAGAGTTCTCACTCTAATGTTAAGAGTTCTGATTCTCTGGGATAGGGCGGTTATATTTTGCTGAATACTGCTGGCCAGCGATGAAGCTGCGGTTTCGAGCTGGTCGATTCTATGCAGCAGGTCTCCGGGCACGTCCGCATTCTGTGTCGTGAGGGACACTCGGTTGTAGTCGGATGTCCTGTTGATGCTCAGCAAATTCACGTCACCGACGTAGACGTTGGACTGGGGCCCGTTGGGTCTTATGCGGACGTTTTTACCGTAGGCCGGCTCTATGATGATATCGCCGTCGACGGTTTTTATCTTCGGTCTGTCCTGGTACACGTCACATTGGAACTGAACTAGACACATGTAAACGAGAAACAAACGCGCTATGAAAGCCATTGTCCATGCTCGCGGCTCTGGACGCGGTGGCTGACTGAAACTGTTTTCGGATGATCGCAAATCGCTCTATTCGCGGGGCGTACTCCTACGCCTACTTTCGTGATAACGAGAGGCAATGTGGTCTTAATCTGAGTAATCGGTCATGGCATTTGTTTAGAAAGTTCTGGCAACAGATAACGGACAGTCCAGCTGCATCGTCCGCATAAAACATATCTGAAAGAAGCTGAATAAGCTCGCACCACAAAGCGTTAGATAGTTAACTGGTTACTTGATAAATAATATTTCAGTCAGTAATTATATTAAGTACATAGTACTTAGTACATCTCGTGCAGTCCAGTCCATACATTTAAGATTAAAATAAAAAAAATAAAATCGGTTTTTTTGGCTTTTACTCTTAAAAGCAATTATTAACTAACTTAACTAGTTCTAACATATATAATACTAGATGTCCCGCGCGGCTTCGCCCGCGTAAATTAGAAATTTTACAGAATCCGTAGGTACATTTTCCCATAAAAAATATTTCCCCCGTTTTTCCCACATTTTCCTGAGTTTCTTCTGTCGTATTAGTCTTAGAGTAATAATATAATATAACCTTCTCGATAAATGATGAGTCTTACTCGATAAATGATCTATCTAACACTGAGATAAGTTTTTAAATCGGACCTGTAGTTTCTGAGATTGACGCGTTCAAGCAAACATACTCTTCAGGTTTATAATATTAGGTAGATATAGATTTTTTTTAATTATCGCTTGACAAACTCGAGTCTCGATCTAAAAGACTATGAAATGGTATAATATGGTAGTGATGATGATGATGATGATGATGATGATGAAGAATGTAATTTGCATAGTAGCATATGCTTTCTGTTCTTAAAACAACGCCGAAACTCCCAAACTTGTATCTATAAAGAATCAGGAATTCTCTCAGCACCTTCCGAACCACGGTATACCAGGTATATCTCGGTGCAAAATCTTACTTGTTGGTAGCATATGCTTAGAATACTTCTCACGAAACCGAAGTCACCATATGTTTCCCTATAAGTTTTGAGGAGTTCCCTCGATTACTTATGGATCCTTCATCAGATCACCACTTTTCTGAATATAATACCAAATTGGGATGATACCCTATATACCAAAAGAAAAATTTTGAAAATCGGTTAACAAACGGCGGAGTAATCGTTGAATATAAGAAAACGAACATAACACCTCCCCCATTTTGAAAGTCGGTTAAAATTGTAGCCTATGTGTTATTTATTTAATATTTTAATCAGCACATGAATTGAATAACAAAATTTTTTTCAAATTAATCGTAGCACCATCTGTCAGGACAAACTAAAATTGAAATAGAATAATATTGAATGCGATGATAGCGCCGTCCGCCGGATCTAATGTAAAACATTCCAAAATCAACAACTCCTTATAAATAAGAAATTAATTGAAAAAACATTTTCCAGTAGACCAAACTGTAAATCTAAACCATTCTCGAATCTCCACGAACACACACAAAAAATTTCATCAAAATTGGTCCAGTCGTTTAGGAGGAGTTCAGTCACATACACACGCACACAAGAAATATATATATTAAGATTTGACACATCTATGAGCTATTTCTAATCTCTATCTATTACATTAATAAAAATTTTAATGTTCATTGTTCTTATTACATAAGTTATTGCTTCTTATCGTTCGTGACCGATGAGTAAAATTGCGTCAGAGCAGTTAATGTTTGTTCAGCTTACACATTCGTTACGTTTTCATCAAACATTCCAAGATAATGTATTATGACTGTCTATGGGCTAATATAAAAGTAGATTGATAGACAGATTGGTAACTTATAGGCTTAATGAAGTTCCGATATATTTTGAAAATATGCACTGTGTCTCCATACGCCTCTTTCTGTAGTCTGTACAATTATTGAACATATTGTGTTGCCGTAGAAGTCTTTTTAGGGTTCCGTACCCAAAGGGTAAAAACGTGACCCTATTCCTAAGACTTCGATGTCTGTCCGTCTGTCTGTCACCAGGCTGTATCTCTAAAACCGCTAAAGCTAGAGAGTTTTAACTTTTACAGATTGTGTATTTCTGTTGCCGCTATAACAATTAATACTAAAAATAAAATAAAATAAATATTTAAGGGGGGACACCAAACAAGAAACGTTATTTTTTTGGCCTTTTTTTCTCGTAATTAATAATGCCAACAGGTAGGCACTTGAAATATTCAGTAAATCTTAAATTATATTTAAACTTTATTATTTAATCATAAAATTTAATTTAAGGGGGGTTCTTATACAAAAAACACAATTTTTTGCTTACTGTCGCTCTACAGCGGTACGGAACCCTTCGTGCGCGAGTCCTACTCGCACTTCACCGATTTTTTAAAAAGTAACAAAGACTTGTTATTCCTAAAATTTGTTTCTCTGATTGAAAAATTTAAATGGCGATTTCCAATTTCATTTTATGCCTTAAACTCAAGCCAAACTAATATTTAAAAACCATTTTCATCGGGGATGTAGCTCAGTGGTAGAGCGTTCGCTTTGCATGTGAAAGGCCCCGGGTTCGATCCCCGGCATCTCCAAGTTTTTGTATAGATTCTTTTAATGATACAAGCTTCGAGAAGAAGGTAAACATACTTTTTAAACCAATTTTACGACCAATATTGCAGCAGTTATTAATTTATCACTAGTCTTTTCCATACTTATAAAAATAGTAGAGTTTATGAAAATACTAGATGGCGCCCGCAACTCCGTTGTGCTAAAATTAGTTTATCGCGCGGGAACCGTTCATTTATTCGGAATAAAAAGTACCCTATGTCCTTTCCCGGGACTCAAAGTATCTCTGTACCAAATTTCAGCCCAATCAGTTCAGCTGTTTAGGCGTGAAGAGGTAACAGACAGACAGACAGACACACTTTCGCATTTATAATATTAGTATGGAAGTATGGATTATTTTATAATATCTAGTATTTATGCAGTATTTATTAGTAAGGGCTTGCTTGCTTGTTCTAGGTAGGGTTGTTTTCACAGATCATAAGATAACAGATGAGCTATATTGACTACTCTAGTGTGTAGCCTAATGTATGTAGCCTTTTCTATTCTCTATTTGATTTTTAAATTTTTGAAATTCGGCAAATAAGCCCCGCCGCAAATTATAAGAATTTCAGAAAAATTCAGACACCTATCAGAAAGCTTCCGGCGAGTTGAAGTAAGTGCAAAATGTATAGAGAGAGTTCGATCCGAATTTCTGAGCAGAATGCGGGGTCCACAAAAAAACATATGAGCTGAGTGCGTTCCGGCGGGCGTCCGAATTTTTCTGATCAGAAATTTCTTATAATAATGTGCGGCCGGGGTTAATCTGCAACGCGGGGTAAATACACAATAGTCACATTTTTGTAGCCACAGTAAGTTTTATACATTGAATCAAAACTAGCTGCCTACACTGAGCTTTGGTTACATTAAATCAAAATTAAATAGGATTATATTATCAGATTTCGACCGCTATCAATCACCAAATCCAATGTCCAAACAAACGACGTCATATTTTAAGGGATTACCAAACAATAACACAAAAAAGTCCGGCGGGACAACAAATTGTTTTTGCCGGGGTCCGGTTTTTGCGATATTAAAAAAGTGTCGTAAGTGCTATACAATTGCGCGACACGTGTGTGGACACCGAGTGGGGCCATTCAGTTGGCGGGGAACGCTTCAGCTTAGCTTAGAGCGATTTTATACAGGTTGTAACAAAATAAGTGATAATACTTTACGGTAGTAGGGTATAATATAGAGTTCGCTGTGAAAGTAGCAGCGCTGAAAGAGTAACTTTTATTTTCACCCTTGTATGGAAAACTTCATCACGCTTGCCCATACAAATCCCAAAAAAAATTGCTCATTCAGTGCTGTTACTTTCACAGTAAACTCTATATAAGGGACACATAAATACACACTAAATTATTATCACTTAGTTTTGTTACACCTTATATAGGTAATTGTTATACAGCTACAAAATGTTTCAATTATATTGAAAATGCAGTATTATATTTTTTATATAAATCATTAACACGTTACACGATTAATTAAATGACATGTGACAAACTTACAATGCACGTTTGCTAATTTTTCTGAAATGTTTTCAATAGCGTTGTACTTGTGGTTGTACTATCAAATAAGTTGATTCCTAGGCAGATGGGGGACCTACGAAGTTTGGTCGCGTTACGTCAAACCAAGCCACAAGTAACATTAAATTGACATCCGACCAAATGAAATTGGTATGTCAACTGCCTAGGAATCAATTTCCTCGATGGTACATTGGTTAATATTTAGACGTTCGCCAATTAAAAGCGCCAATGAAATTAACTTCTATAAAAAACCATAAGACCAACAAAACAATGTATAGTATCACATCGTATTCTTTAATCTATGTGTTGCATGAATTTTTGGCCATGATTCTCAGAGTCGCTAGCTCCTGTGTCTTGTTCGAAGTTTCATGGCCCACCGAAATGGCGACTGGAGGGAGGTAAGACATTGAGCTTGCCGCCGTAAATCATCGCTAATCCGGACAATAAGTAACGCGACGTGTGGAAGGGGCCTTATAATTAAGTGTATAGAGATTGATGAAAACTTTCTTTATATTTTTACTGTCCCGACGTACGTTGTTTTGCTGCACGACGCACCTTTTCTTAAAAATTAATTGCAATTACATACCTATCTTCAAATTAATAGAATTCTCGTGTCGAGATATTTATTGCCACTCTCCCTGCTCCGAAATGTATAGACCGATTTTGATGAAACTTTGTGTTCTCATTCTGTAGGTCTAAGAATCGGTCGAAATCTATTGTCATTTCCGAAATAGCGTAGATATAATATGACAGAAATATTTGCCAGGTCAACAAATCCGAAAATAGAAACTTATCAAATCGTAATGATTGTAGTTATCTCTGTTCAACAATTAATGGCCACACATGTTGGAGTAATCTGATACAATTTATAAAATTCAAATTATAAAATAACTAAGAATAAAAGTTATCGAATACATAATATTTAGTTTTGAATTGGCGATTAATATTTAGCGAAGATCAATAAAAATATAATTATTTTGAATATAACGTTGAATTCTATCGAGAATTGGTTAGGGTGGGTTGCACCAGAGGCGTAGTTAAAGCTAAGGTTAAAGTTATGGTTACTTATAGTTAATTATGGCGCCCTTTAGCTTTAACTTTAACCGGAGAAATTCACAGATGTCTGTTGTGTTTATTTTTTTATTGAAGCTACAGGTAACGGGATTGAGAGTATAAAAATTGAATTATCCCTAAAAATCGACAGGAAAAATATAACACTGTAAAACATAGTAAATTTTCACTAAAAATTTAGATAAAGTCCTTGGACGCCATATTTAACTTTAACCAGAGATTTGACATTTTGCACTGTAGTTATAGTTAAAGTTACAGTTATAGTTAAAGTTAGTTGGTGCAACCCAACCTTAAATTTTTATATACATAATATTATGGGACAAAATAAACCCAAAAATTTTTCATATTTTAAATTTTTTGGTCAAATTCTGTCCGATGAATCGATTACGATTACATGTTGATTATTGAGGTAGCTGGATTCCCGAAAAGGCGTTTCTTACGAGATAAATTGTATTATTTTGGCACAAAAATGATTTATTTAAGAGCATAATATTTAGTGCAAATAAAGACCTCCCAGTAGGTATATCTTACGTAAGTTTTATGTATACTTGTAAATATTTATAATCGGCAAGTATTATCCCTTTGTATTGTACAATATTTCTTGTACGGACCTAACGACAAACAATTGACTTCTCCGTGCGAATGCGTCAGGCTATGAACATACTACGCGACCTGAGATCAAACCCTTTTGTTGACTACAGAAGTAAATTTTCAGAATGGATGAAAAAGTTACTTGAATTCATGAAAATAGGTACTTGCACGAAAACCTTTTTTTTATGAAATAAGGGGGCAAACCAGCAAACGGGTCACCTGATTTTTAGCAACGTCCGTCGCCCATGGACACTTGCAGCATCAAAAGAGCGTTGCCGGCCTTTTAAGAGGGAATAGAGTAATGGGGGAGGGTAGGGAAGGGAATAGGGGAGGGTAGGGAAGGAAATATGGGAGGGTAGGGAAGGGAAAAGGGTAGGGGACTGGGCCTCCGGTAAACTCACTCACTCGGCGAAACACAGCGCAAGCGCTGTTTCACGCCGGTTTTCAGTGATGTGATCAGAACGTGGTATTTCTCCGGTCGAGTCGGATCATTCGTGCCGACGCATGGCTCTCCCACGTCAAAAATACATGTAAATAGGAGCTATAATAAAATTCTTACTAAGTTGTCTATAAAATCTATATTCTATACGAGCTTTTGCCCGCGGCTTCGCTCGCGTTAAGAAGTATTATTATATACAAACTTTCATCCCCTATTTGAACTCCTTGGGGTTGGAATTTATCAAAATCCTTTCTTAGCGGATGCCTACGTCATAACATCTACCTGCATGCCAAATTTTAGCCCGATCCGTCTAGTGGTTTGGGCTGTGCGTTGATAGATCACTATGTCAATCAGTCAGTCACAGAGTTTTATATAAATAAGATATAGATAGATTAATAAGAATGCTTTTAGTCTCGCTAACACCTTGGAACTACTCTTGAAATATTCATGAAAGTCCAGGGAAGGCTTATTCAGTGAGAAAATCTAGTAATAAATAATAGCAGAGACTTAATAGTGCGGTTGAAGAGTTTGGACTTGTAGAGTTATTAAATAAAAACGACTTGTCTCCTCCGATGCATCTTTATTAATAATTAATCTTACTTAAAATTATTATTTAGCTTATTCTACTTGGGTGGTACAATAATTATTAAGAAGTTACGCCACAATATTCGGAACAACGTTGGACACATTGGGAAATAAGCATAAAGTTAATATCATACATCTATGCTATACCAATACTATACTATAATATATTATAGCATAGTATTAGAATATACTAAGATATAATTATCACACTTCACGGTCTTTAGTGGTGCAGTTGAGTGTTTACTCGACCGCTCTCGCAAGTGGACCTGAATGAAGTATCCTAAAAGTGTCCTGAAATGACCAGCGGGGCTAAAATGGTCACATTTAGCAATTCCTCTCAATCAATTCAGCAAATAAATTGTCAAAACTGTCAAACTGACAAATGTCAAATCAGTATAAAAATACAGAAATGAATTGCAAGCAGAGTTGCATTTTGCGATTTTAGAAAAATGAATCATATTATGATTCATATCATGATTCTTCAAAGCGACCATTTTAGCCCCGCTGAAAGAAGTATCGCATCAGAGTATAGCGACGACATAACAGCGACATGTGTACGCGGCCTAAATGTCATTATCGACAGGCCGACGTAATTATAATAAATCCCAGCGGGACGCGGTTTTTGTTCGACACCGGACCGGTCTGAAGATTGGATCGATCGATCGCAGATCTATATAGATCCCATTTATTTTACTGAAGTTAGAAAACACTGGGTTTTAAGTTAACTGATTACATAAAAGTTTCAGGTTATTAAAAACTTGAACTTGATTTATTGATTGATACTTTGAATATGGTTATTAAAAGCTCGAAATTAGAGGCCAGGAAAAACTTTCAATGCTTAGGACTTAATTTAAGCTTAGAGCTTTTTCGCAGTTTTCGTTTTCAGTCCAAACATTTTATCTGCAACATCTAGTATGCTAATAAAACTGTAAAATTATTTAATACATTACTCGTATTGTCAATACATATTATTAAACTAGCTGTTGCCCGCGACTTCGTCCGCGTCAACAAAATATTGTGATAGCAATGATAATGAGTAAAATATATCCTCCTCCTTTTCGGAAGTCGGTTAAAAAGTAGCCCAAATTATTCCAACTACATCAGCTATGTGCCTATAAAAGTCCCGTCAAAATCGCTCCAGTCATTTCAGAGATTAGCCGGAACAAACAGACAGACAGACAGATATACAGACAAAAATTGTAAAAAATGTTGTTTTGGTGTATATAGCGTATATTATACATTCGTATGCATGTAGTAAAAAACGGTTCTTTCAATATTACAAACATACACTCCAATTTTATTTATATGTAATAAATGTATGCATGTATGTATAGATAATAAAAGTAGATATTGCTGACCAATCATTGATCAGCTGCAACTATGAAGAGTCAATACAAAGAAGTATTAGATATAACATAACGCAATTTTTCGAAGATTTTATAATAAAAATACCCGTTCTCCCTTAAAAGCTTTCAAAGTATCGTTAGCTATGGGGAGAAAGCGTGAATTGCAAACTTCTAAATTCAGTATCGTATATGAATCGCCAAAAGTCGCATTCCATCAAATTCTTCACACCCCACGCCATATTGTAACATAATATTTCTTATTCATTGTCCCACTTTTTACCGCAACAATGGACCCTCTAGGGCTGGCAGCTAACCGAAATTTCGCTACAAATTTTCTGTGTTTCTGAGCTGCAGCTTCCATAATTTTGTTTACCGATCGCTCAAGTAATTGTTTCAGACAGGGCTGCCAACTGGGCGGTATCGTTGTAATAAATTTGTGAAATTACTCGGTTAATTTTCTCGTGATCGGCAGCCCTGTTTCCGATGGGTATGGCAGTAATCCGAGCCATTCGAACATCGATTCTGGTTCGATACATCGGCATCCAAAGGCCGCGACGACACATTGTCATATACGAGTAATTGTATATAATTGGTATTTCTTAAGAACAATGACGCAAAATTACTCTTTGAGTAAAATAATTGCTGTACTTTTTGTGGGCGGGCTTTGACAAACGCCGGTTTTGGATTTAATCGTCGATTGTATCGGGCATCGGTTTTGTTGAGTTAGTTGACGATTTTATATTCGTTATTGATTTATAATGACCAAAGTGGGTGTTAAGATCCCATAGACGAGTGTTACTGCTGAAAATTGCTTTGGCATTTAGTAAAGATTTGATGGCACCCATTTAGCTTGGAAGATAATATCAAAAGTAATCTTATCTTACATCTATATTTATAATTGGAATCTCGGAATCGGCTTCAACGATTTTCATGAAATTTAGTATATTAGGGGGTTTCGGGGGCGATAAATTGATCTTAGCTAGATCAATAATTTTTAGAAAATGCCATTTTATTCGTGTTTTATCCATAATCGATAAACTGAAAAATATGACTCTTCCTGACATCTATTGGCGAATAATAATACTATTTTGTGAGCAACTAAATGCTTTAACGACACAACAACAGCTAAAGCTATTCCAGCAGATGGCGTTGTTAAGTAATACGAAGTCAATGAGTGTTTGCTATACCGAGCAAAGCTCGGTCAACTTCATTTTTAAACGCATACATTACGTCATACACTTTTATGTCATTTTATTTGAAGGCTATTGGTTAATGGTTATTTATTTCTGTTTATTTTTTACAAATATATTGGGATTTGGGAGTTTTGGGACTCAAATCGACGAATAAGTTCTAAAAGTCTGTGAAATGGCTTTTCCAATACATAAGAAAACCAGTTGATGCTCTCAACTCCGTTGTGTCAAAATTCGTTTAGCACGCGGATACCGTACACTTTTCCGGGATAAAATTATCCTATGTCCTTTCCCGGGACTCAACTTATCTCCATACCAAATATTAGCAAAATCACTTCAACGTTTGGGCTTGAAGAGGTAACAAACAGACAGACATACTTTCACATTTTCAATATTAGTATGGAAGTATGGAATACAGGATTAGTGTACCTAATTAGCAACAGACCATCAACAGACAAATTAGTCTTATCCTTCGTTTATTAAAAATCATAATGATAATCATTAATCATCTAGACTATTTCTATCTATTTTACAGCAAAAATACCACCTGGGTAATAGTAATATAGTGTATTAAAAGCAATATAAACTTACTTGTCAGGCTCGGAATATCTCAAGTAAGTTTTTACTGTCGTCGTGTTAAGCTTGCCGGCCGCGTTTTTGCAGCTTATATCAACCCCCTACTTGGCTTTTCCATTTTTATTTCAAGCATTAATGAATAATACAGCTGATCTTCGCGATAACGCCAGTGCTGTACTGTTGAGTTTGCCAGTGTTTGACTTGATGCGAAATTGTTTTCGTCGTCGAGTAAACACACAAAATTAAACTTTACCTTTACAGATTAAAATTAACATTTTATTAATTTTGTATGTTGTACCTAAGCAAATGTTTGTTTAAAGTTTTAAAAGTGACAATAAGGAACGTTAAAAATGTAAAATAGACTATACTGTGTGATATATAATGTTGTTATAATTTCTACTAGCTGTGTGACCGAGCTTTGCTCGGTATCCGATGAAAATGATGACATTTTCTAGAAATGATTCCTAGCTAGATCGATTTATCGCCCCCGAAACCCCATTTACACTAAATTTCATGAAAATCGTTGGAGCCGATTCCGAGATTCCAATTATATACATGTTATTTCCAAGTTTGGTTAGGACAATGCAGGCTGATCACTTGATTAGTGATTGTCCGACAAGTAAGATGATCCATGCGTCGGATGGGCAGTTGGTCCGGCGCCCGATCTCTTGCCGGTCGTGTCTTCCGTCCCACTGGGTTATGAGAGTAAAGGAATAGAGAGTGCTCTTGTGTACTGCGCACACACTTGGGCACTATAAAATTACTCCTGCGTAGCTGGCCTTGTTTCAATGAAACCGGCCACCGTCACCGAAACCGGTGTGGGAGCTATTATTATCATAATATTATGTTAAAGAGCAATAAGATTTGTAGAGCTTTCTTCATTCAGTAAACTAGCATTGTAGTAAGTCTAAATCGAACCTTAAACTGCTTTTGGGCAAAATTTGTGTAAACTGCTTTTTGGCAAAGGATAATGCTTATGTGGTTCAAGTTTCAACAAACGTTTGATGACTTTTCTAACGTATCAGGTAAAAACAAAACTGAAACTATAAATTAGATTTTATAAGCATTGTAGATATTTCTATTAGTAAGGGGCTTATCTATTTTTGTTCTCCAACATGCAAGTTACTAGCAACATTGTCACTGCTTGCCACTATGGTATCTCTTCATGCAAGTTACTAGCATCATCGTGGCAAGTTACTATACCGTATCCAGGAAATGCTGTATCTCTACACATCTAAGATCAGATAATATCGCGCCCGGCGGAGTGGCATGTGCTGACAGCTGAAACATTCTAGATTTTACCACAGACATTTGTCACTATCGCATCGGTTTTGTTTTTTGTTGTTACGGTATTTTATATTATAATGACTATTTGAAAATTGAAAATTGACAAACTGTATTAAATGATCGGCCAAGTGCGAGTCGGACTCGCGAGCAAAAATAGGCCGAAAATTGTGTTTTTTGTATGGGAATTTTAATTTTATTATTATTAAATATTAAAGTACACATACATATATTTAAGACCTTTGTGAAAATATCAAGTGCCTACCTGCTGCCATTATTGATATAGAGCAAAAAATACCAAAAAAATCAAGTTTCTTGTATGGGAGCCCCCCTTAAATATTTGATTTATTTTGTTTTTAGTATTTGTTGTTATAGCGGCAACGGAAATTCGTAATCTGTGAAAATTTTAACTCTCTAGCTATCACCGTTCTTGAGATACAGCCTGGAGGCAGACAAGCGGACAGACAGACATCGAAGTCTTAGTAATAGGGTTTTACCCTTTGGGTACGGAACCCTAAAAATAGACAGTTAGTAAGAAATGTCTTTAATTGAAAATTACTTAACTCTACCTTTCTAATAAAGGTGAAACTTTAATCTTCACGTTTTAAGTTTTAATTATTATTGAGTAGCTGTGCCCCGCGGTGTTACCCGCGATTTATTAGGTAAACTAAATTGTGTATTAATAGGTAAATAGTTATTGGTAATTAGAGACAAAATGAATTGAGTTTGATCATCGGAAACATCAATTTTTGATGACTGAGGGATGGAAGTTGATTAACTTGTCATATGCTATTGTTTTTAACCGACTTCCAAAACGAAGGAGATAATAATATATGTTTTATATTCAGATGTGATTTTTTTATGATTTATGATTAACTTCGCTGTCTGTGAAACGATTTCCAACATTTCGCAGTGTAAAGGACTGTGAAACGAAGGACGGGACGGACGGGCGGCACATCTATACTAATATTATAAACCTGAAGAGTTTGTTTGTTTGAACGCGCTAATCTCATTAACTACTGATCCAATTAAAAAAAATCTTAACCCAGGAAAGCTATATTAGAGTGTATCAGGAGTTTCCAATCTTTTTGAGGCTGCAGCGCAGTTACACGTAGGAGACAGGACGAAAGCCTATTATTCAAATGACACTCGAAATCCGTATGTAGAGATTAGGTTAGAATAAATTCACTTTTATAATCAATTACTCAGTTTGTTTCTAAAAAGTAGGGCGAAAGCCTATTAATCAATTTAAAAAATGAACATAACACCTCCTCCGTTCCGGAAGTCGGTTAAAAATATAGACCATCCAGGATATCAGCTAGCGGCTTGTAAATTTTTGTCGAAATCGGCTCAAAAACAGCAGAGCTGTAGTCGTTGAACAAAAAAAAATCAAATGAAAACGATCATAACATCTCCTCCATTTTGAAAGTCGGTTAAAAATGTAGCCTATGTGTTAATCAAGGATGTCAGCTACCTCCTTGTAAAATTTTGTCGAAATCGGTCCAGCCGTTTAAGCGTGAAGAAGTAGCAAACATACAAACTCACAAACTCATAAACGCACAAACTCACATACTTTCGGCTTTATAATATTAGTTACTAATATTATAAAGCCGAAAGTATGTGAGTCCTACTAATAATTAGTAGGACTAGTAGGATTACTGTATCTTTTAAATTTCTTTCAGGACTCAGAGTATATCTATTCTTCATTCCACATTTAATCATATTTTGTTAAACAATTTAAACATTTAAGTTGAAATAAATATATTAATAAGTTGAAAAAAATGGATATTTGGATATACTATTTATCAAACTGAGTAAAAGTAAAAGAGAATCATAGATTATGATGGCCCATAATTTTTTTTTATTATTGTATTTGGTATTTACTATTTAGGTACTACATAAAATCGATTTATAAACATTGTCATTATAGCGATATCGATTTCGATTGCGGAACTTAATCGATACAGCTAATCGAACATCGGTCGATCGGTCATTTAATTACTTTAATTGGCACTTTTATCTGATGGTTAATTAAGGGCTAATTACATTATAATTATTACGGTGTCATCTGTCGGCAGAATGTGGAACTATTGATGTGTACGGACGAGGAATGCCTGTCGCATTTTCACCGCTTGTAGCTAGAGGTTTTAGGGTTCCGTATACAGAAAATTGCATCGAATACGGAACCCTATTAATATGAAGAATTAGCTGTTTTATTCTGGGGCGTTTTTGCACGGCATGAAACAGCATATTTTTAAGTAGAAAAGTTGCTGCCATAGAAAATTTGTATAATATATTCAGTAGTACCTCACTAAGCAAAGTCTTGAAACGGAATTTTTTTTTCACGCAGTATAAATAAAGACATTATAATATCTTTGTCCCAGAAATATAACTCTATAAGATAAGTTCAGATGGCAAAGTATTTATTATGTAGAGCTAAAACTCCGGCAAACAAAAATGGTTACAATTAAAGAACTGATTTTGTTGAATATTTAGAATATTAATATGATGAGGTTAAAAGAGAATTGCAAAAATATATTTTGGGTATACAGATCTTAAGTGAGATGGCTGATACGTCGGCGCCGCTCGCACGTCGCGAAAAAAAGCGTCGCTCGCTCTATTGATACCACAATGACGGATTCGGGAGCGAGATAGGGCTGGCACATGATTGAAAATATTTGTTTACATTTTAAATATATCAGGCTTAAAAATGCAATTTAAAATAATTTACTTAAAATATATAAAAATTAACTCAAGTTTTGTGTATATTGTATATGTACGATGATACGAAAAGTAATTTTTTGAAAAAATAAAGTAATTTATGGCATATTATGTCGGTGAGTAACGGTGGCGGATTTACTAATAGGCTAAGTAGGCGGCAGATTTAGAGGGGCGGCAAATTTAGCCCCATTTTTTATCTTAAAAATAAAAAATCCCACCAAAAATATTTCTTGTAAAATATTGTCGAGACGACCACATTAAAGGTTTACGGTTTACCTTGTGAAAGAGATAATATGAGATCTCATGTAGAGCCAAGCTTCTGAATCTACACGGCCTAACTCTACTGACCCAAACTTAAACATATTTTACATACCAGTAAATATGTAAGGCTTCGCCGTTTCGTTACCGCACAGGGTGAAACCTTGTGTGGTCGTCTCAGCAAAAATTTTCAAAAAATTAGTGGGATATGATTATGAACTAAACAAACGTACAGTATTATTCAAAGGTCAGTTATAGGGGCGGCAAAAATTGAATAGCCTACAGGCAAATTTGTAAATCCGCCACTGGTGAGTACCGTAACTTATCAATTCTTGTTTGTCCATATTATGAAGGAAGATAAAGAATAGAAATGATTTGATAAAATTGAACTCTACAATTTATAGTACCTTGTATTTTCTTTGTTGGCTGTGATGGGGTGAAGCAGAAGTATTTGACAATAAATATTTTTTAAATCATAAATTACCCTAATCACGATTACTCTAATTCCTTAGTTTTACATTCTTTGTACTAGTTTAAACTCGTACAAGTAAACTTATCTTGCAATAAAAACCATCGTAATAATCGTATCATAATGTAATTAAGACTCAATCAAGAAATACATGTTTCACAATAATAAAATCAAATCAATAACATGGTCGTGGCAGCCCTAACATAATATACATGGCAGAGTCGCCGCGCCGCCCTGACATGTTTACGGACCAATTATTTGTATGGATTCCGCCGTAATAATGATTTCTTGTCCGTCCGTCCGTCCACTCATATATTTCGGGTTTTTTTTCGTGATTTCGCGAGTTTTATTATAACACGGCCTCAGGTGTGAGATTTATCGATTATTTAAGTAAATTAAATGTTATAAAAGGAGGATGTTTTTAGTGGTGACCATATAGGCGAAGCTACCTACCGCGGACCGCGGTATGTTCGATTTATCGCCAAGTTTTGAATTCATTTTATTATCTTTGTGATAGTGAATTCACAAAAGAATTCTTTTGTTCACGGCTGTGCCAGGAGAATTCTGTTTCACTATAGTGTACAGCAACGTAAGTAGGCTTATTATTTTAAGTCTAGTACTTAAAAAAAATTGAGCTTACAGAAATAGGCATATTTCATTTATTGCATTGCTCTAGATCAGGGCCGTCTCTAGCCCATGTGGCTCCCGTGTGCAAACATTACCCTAGCGCCCCCTAATAAGCGCGCGCGCGGTCAAAATGAAGTGGGTACAAAGTAAAAGTACAGTTTGTCCGGCCGCTTAAGGGTGAGGACTCTAAGCGGTGGCTTCTTTCGTTCCACCAGACGAACTATACAAGCACATCAAGTTACCACATAGGTACTGTCAAATTTCTCCAATATAAAATAGATAAGAAACTCTATTGTTATTTGTTTGTAGATTGAAGTTTTTTCGGTTTAGACCATGATATTATTATGCTCTTGAGTCTTGACTGACCCTAACAAGCCTAACCCCAAAACGTAAATTTTATATTGCTTAAGTACTTCAATTTTACTTTAAATTTCATGTTCTATACTTATTAAACATCACATCGTCACAACATCGGTATTAATTCGATTTCATTGAAGAGCTCTAACTTCTCTACATCCGAAGAGCCAGCATGGCACAGTTTGTTTTCTAAATTAGAACACTGTGTTTTTTTGTTTCTAAATCCAAATCCTCCCACTACCTATTTTGAAAAAACGAGCGATAGAACACTCACTATTACACCAAATAATATAACAATCTTCATTTATGTGTTTTAAGGTTCATTTCACGTTGAAAAATAAAGATTATAATATTTATATTGCAAAAGCCGAGCCGTTCATGGCGCGCCTTGTTATGCTGTAATTCTACAAATATAAGAAGAGCTTCGGATATTACACAAAAATGTTTGCAAACTGGAGTTCTTTTTACGTTGGTCAATAAAGCGTGGGCCGTGGCGGCCGGCCAGCGCGGGCGCGCGCCGAGTGCGAGCGGCGCTCGGCGCCCCTAGGACCGCGGCGCCCGTGTGCACCGCACACATTGCACCTAAGGGAAAGACGCCCCTGCTCTAGATCTCAATATTATCACATGTGATAGGCCCTGAATGCTTTGGTATTTTATTACATAATAAATTAGGTATTATATAGATATTATATTACGACAAAAGCTTCATTTGTTCGTTAAAATCTAATTGTATATTATGTACTAGTTAAAACACACAAAAGATGGATATTCTTTATTTAAGTATCTACTATCGACTTCGATTATACTGCTTGATGCAACATTATTACAGTTTCGTTCTTTCGTCCAGTCAGTTTGGACTAACAACTATAAAATAGTCTAAAGCGCTTATTCCACTTATCCTAGCTAGGACGTCCTAGCTAGGATAAGCGCTTTACTACTTCCAGAGAAAACAGAAAACTTCTTTCTATTTCGCTCTTCGAGACAGTGCGCGCACGCGAGTTAGCCAGCGATTGGAACGACATTCGACGCTCGACGCTCGAGAATCGGGACCCAGGTCTTTAATTTTCAGTAAAACTTAGAGACTTTACGAAGCTGGAGCCTTACAATATAATAACAGGACGACAAAACATCACAATTTCAGCGCAAAAGCCTTGAAATAAAAATGCTCTCGCTAATGGATAACATCCGGCGTATAGCTCTGAAACTTCCAGTTATTCATTTACAAACGATTTTTTATTCTACTACCTAAGCTCTAAAGTTCAAATTCGATTACCCACATACATACCTCCAGTTGCCCACATAAACAAATGGATTTAAACCTAAAGCCTACAAATTTAAGGTTCTAAATACAGTAAAAGGAAAGTGCCCACTTAGTCGGTGTTAAGAACCCAGTCACGCGCCTCCATCGATCGGGCCAGACACCTTCAGGAACTGAATTTCCACTTACATGAGAAACGCTGGGAAAAATCGTGAAATTTATCTACCATGGTGGAAAAGCATGGTAAGTGATTACCATGGACAAATGCAATATCAGCCTTTTCAAGTTTTCAGATACCTTTAGACAGGCGCGGTCGCAGCTTAAAATTTTGGAGGGGGTTAGTAGCGGGGGGGGGGGGGGGGGGAGACATTAGACAGTACAGTTCGACAAGGCTTTAATTGAATGTGTCAATGTCAGTCAATGTGCGCTGCTGGTAAAGGAGAACTGTCAAAAATGACGGTTTTGTATGATACGAGTAGAAGTGTTAGTTTCTTTTCTCGCCACGTTTATAAACAGCCTTGTCGAACAGTAGAGGTCATTGTCTCCCTGTCAAAAAACTTGCCATTTTCTAATTTTGCATACTCGATGACCGATGTGAACTGAATATGAAGCAATGACCGCTACCGCCTCGTTTCGCCGAGTACAATTTAGTCACTACACTAAAAAAAATATGTCGCTGCTATGGGGTAGCTAGAAATTTCCTTATATTATATGGCAACATTTTGAGATTTATCCATTTGTCCCAGATTTTGGGGGGGGGGTCGTGTCCCCCGTGACACCCCCCCCCCCCCCCCCCCCTTCGGACCGCGCCTGCCTTTAGACAAGGCACCATCGGTACAGTTTTATCTTATCAGTACGTGATAGTGAATATCGCTATGTTAGTATGTCTGAAAATAACTCTGAGCACTATATCGTCATTTCACAGCGGTATAGCCAGCGTTGCCAGACGTCCCGACTTTGGTGGGACTTCCTGATTTTTCTGACAGGCTCTGTCCCGCTTTTCGGGGAAAGCCCGAACGTACGTGCAGCGTGCTGAGAAAGAAAGGGGATATTATTAAATGCACATCAGAATTTTTTTTCAGCACACTAGGTAACTCCGCTAATTATAACTGAATGCATACCAGAAAAACTAATGCTGATAAAAAAAAAACAATTGATTAACTGAACAAGTCCTTCAAAAAAAAACTTAAACATCATACAAAACGAGACGACCTTTTTATCCGAATTCACACCAAAAATATGGTTTATACATCGGATATATTATTTGTAAAACGAAAATTTAAATTGTTTATCAAAAATACTAACTTGCACTCTAAATTAGACAATCTTACAACGGAATTTCTAAAAACGATATCGAAAGGTGCACCATAATAAAATAAATTTCTATTATCAAAACAAGTCTACAAATTGACAAATTGTGCAACTAAAATATTTTTAACTTAACTTTATTTTCTTTTTGTTTCTCTGTTTTACTGAAAAACATGTTGGGGCCTCCTCGTACTCATCTAACGCCGCACTCACTCCTTTGCGCTCGCTCTTTACTCTTTAGCGATAAAGATTTTTGGTAATTATGATGAGATAATATGGTAAAAGATTTTATCATTCCAAAAAATAATTATCCAAGGTTCCTTGATAAAAATTAAAAAAAAATATATCAATATTCACTACTGTATTGCAATTGTATGGGTTATTAATTTATTACTTAATGATTCTTAGATGATTAATACCAATGTTGGCCCAATACGACTTGATTGGGTGAATTGAATATAAAAAAAATAGTTTTGCTATCCTCTGTATCTCTATATACTGCATAATATTAATTTTATTATTAAAGTGTATATATTTCATATTGCATTACCAGTGCAGCTAATCTTTATTAGAGGTCATCGAGGTAAGGCCTATAATGTATTCTTTACGTTCGTAAATTTAAAACCCACCTATTAAAAACCTTTAAAATGTTAAAGGCCAAGTAAATTCTTTAATCTTTTTACCGTGAAAAGTTTCACGAATTTCGGTAGAGTCGAGTTTCCCGAGCCTTATCGATTTCGGCATACGCGGCTTGCATCCTTAATTCACTTCCTCAAGGATAACTGTTCGAATCTGATTCTTATCACGAAAGAAATAGGAGTTAATTTGCATTGACGTGGATGAAATCTTGTATAAGGTCAGATTTAGCTGGGAAAAGTTAAGACGGAAATTATAAGTTTTTAATTTGATACTGTGATCCAGTTTGGAGTTTTAATGATATGTAATTTGCTATGAGATATAAATTACCATACGGTCTAACCCTATACCTAAAGTGTAATCAAAATAACGGGGCCTTGAGTTTCATACAAAGGCAATTTTTTATTGAATTTGTTTACCTTATAAGGTTGGAGGTACAAAATTTCATCAAAACTATCGACTAGGTTTAATACGTGGGAGAGCCATGCTTCGGCACGAATGGACCGGCTCGACCGGATAAATACCACGTTCTCACAGAAAACCGGCGTGAAACAGCGCTTGCGCTGTGTTTCGCCGAGTGAGTGAGTTTACCGGAGGCCCAATTCCCTAACCCCTACCCGATTCCATTCCCTACCCTCAACTATTCCCTTCCCTTCCCTACCCTCCCCTATTACCCTATTCCCTCTTAAAAGGCCGGCAACTCACTTGCAGCTCTTCTGATGCTGCAAATGTCCATGGGCGACGGAAGTTGCTTTCCATCAGGTGACCCGTTTGCTCGTTTGCCCCCTTATTTCATTAAAAAAAAAAATGTCATTTTCAAATGAAGAATGTCTTTTTGAAAGGGCTTATTATTACTCATTAGCTTAAAAACGTCTGATATAGTTAAATAGACTAAAGGCCTGTTTCACCACTTCCTGATAAGGCTATCCACCAATTAACTCGACAGATCAAGTATGGAGAATCTGTCAAAAAAGTTGTGAATAGCCTATTAGGCACTTTATCAGAAAGTGGTGAAACAGTTTCGCCACTTCCTGATAAGTGCCGGATAGGTAATTCACAACTTTTTGACAGATTCTCTATACTCGATCTGTCAAGTTAATTGGTGGATAGCCTATTCGTCACTTATCAGGAAGTGGTGAACTAGGCTGTAAGGGCCTGTATCGCCACTTCCTGATAAGTACCCTAAAAATAGTAATATAATATGCTGCTATGATGCGACAGTAGCTTTTTCAATTTCAGTTCAAACTGCAAAATTTGATAATTGCAAAAATAAAGTTTGATATCTTTCTACGTATATTGTATTGACTATCGGGGAGTCTATAAACCGCAAATTACATTTCAATTATAAGTCTCAATCGACTGGTAATTATAAAAAAGCATGTTTATCATGCTTTTTTATAATTACCAGTCGATTCTGTAATTTACTTACTTCGAAAACCAATGATGTTTTAATATAACATCATAGTCGAAAACTAACAGAATTTAAAGCTAATTATAAATGTCTTAGGGTGGGTTGCACCAGAGGCGTGGTTAAAGTTAAAGTTATGGTCAAAGTTATGGTTATAGTTAAGGTTAACTTTAACTTTAACCTTAACTTTGACCACAGAATTTGACAGATGACAGCTGGTCCAACAAGGTTTGAAATGAACGTGGCCGGGGGCGCTGCTGGTAAAGGAGAACTGTCAAAAATGGCGTTTTTGTATGATGACAGCGTTAGTTCCTTTTTTCGCCACGTTCATTCAAAGCCTTGTCGAGCTCAAGGTTATGGTTAAATATGGCGTCCATTTTTGACTTTATCCAAAAATTTGACATTGTAGTGCATTGTAGTTATAATTAATGTATAGTTAAAGTTGCAATTATAGCTAAGTAAGTTGGTGCAACCCACCCTATGTAAATTAAAATCACAGGTATTTTAATAGGTTAAAATTAATTTAAAATTTCGTTATTCTCGCTAAAACTCGAAAACGTCTTATATATATATATATATATATATATATATATATATATATATATATATATATATATATATATATATATATATATATATATAGATAACGATTTCGTCACAGCGGTTAAATCAGTATCATGAATAAAATTCCTCTGTGATCAGTAAACAGTAGATACGCGAAGAAAAATCTTGCGCGTGCACCGCTCGCTTGTGAGTCCCTACTGATTGGCCACCCGCGGGTGGTACTTACAGTTCGATACCTATTCTCGCGAGTGGGACAGGCCTGGTCCAGGGAAGGTTTATAGGATTTTGGAGGTAAGCAATACGAAGATCACCGGATTAGTAAAATATAAAGTTGTGACATGAGTAGTAATTTTTAGGGTTCCGTAGTCAAGAAGGATACTCTACTCTTATACTCGATCTATCCGTCCGTCTGTCTGTCCGTCTGTCCGTCCTTGCGTTAAATTTGTCTGTCCTCGGTTTTGCTCAGAGACTGTATAGGACCTACAAAGCTGTAAAGTCGAAAAAATCGTTAGAGTCCAGTGTCCCTTCTATCTACCATTAAACGGTTGCTTCTTAAATGTGAAAAAATTCACGGGAGTAGGAAATATGTATGATGAATTCAAAAGGAAAACTATCACGGCTAAGAAGACTTCATAAGTTATTGAGTGATAGTCGATCAACTAAAAAAAATGTATTCGGAGAAGTATTTAAGGAACTTTTCGTTAAAAAGCCTTTAAACGTAACTGTGATGATGTTGTTAGTAGTGTAAAACACGTTACAATTTTCCATTCATTGGCCTTAAAAATATCAAAAACTAGTGGTACTACGGAACCCTTAGCGCGTGGCCCCACACGCACTTGGCCGGTTTTCTTTTATTTAAATCAGTCAGTGCTACGACGACCGACGTAGCACTTCTACGCTAGTCAGTCAGGCTATTTTTTCAAGTCAGTCAGCTACGGCGTAGCTACAACTGACCTAGCCACGCCCCACCCCGCCTCCCGCCGCGCGCCAATCGCGCGCCGCATGCTAAGTAGCCCCGACTGCGATATAGCTATCTCGCTCGCACCTTATGATATTAATATCGTATGCTTATTATATTATAATTTGTAATATGGATGGAAAGCGTTTTATTTGGTTGTGATATTATTCAAAGTTCTAAGAAATGAAATGGATTGGGATATGGTTGATACTACAATATTATATTTTCGTTTCAGTATAATGAAATTAAATATTATTTTCAATATACTGAAGGAAAAATAAACCTACCTTATTTTGTGTCCAGTTAGTCCTTTATTATTATTATAAATAGTGTTTGAAATAAAAATTAGTGTTCGAAAGGTTTACCTAATTAATAAACCGAACAAGTTACCAGATCTAATTTTTTTACCAGATTTAAATTTAAATATGTCCTAGGCAAGAGCCTAGGACATATTTAAATCCAGGCAGAACTGTTAATACTTACAGTGACAAAAATTGTGAAGAAGAAGTCATTAAATGCAAAGTTTAATTACCATCGAGAATTTAAAAAATTAAAATTGTATTCAAAATCTACCTCCGACCTATACCGAACATAGAACCTCATAATTTTAATGAAATTTGTATTTTGCCATCTCATTGAAAAAAATTATATTTTAAGCTTTTCTTTATCTATTAATATTGAAGTCGTATTTTTATCAGACTCTACCTCTAACCCAACATAGAACCTCCTTCTTAGCAAATCATTAAAAAAATTGCAAGATCATTTTAAAACGATCTTATAACGATAAACGAAAGTATGAATCTCGCATAATTTAATTTAAAACTTAAAACGCTGAATCAGATAAACAACAGTTATTCATACTGTACCTCATTTCTTCGGGCAATTATTATGGTCGTAACCACTATAGTTGGAGCCCTCTATATTAAGCCTCCATATAAATCTGTTGAGCATTATGATGTAGAGGGGGTCATGTGAGGCTGGTCGGCTTGAATAGCTTTGACAGTTACTAAATGTCTCCAAGGTCAAGCCATAGGTCCTTTGCCGTGAGAAATATCTTGTGTCATATTGTTTTGATTCTAATGTTAGGAAAGTAATGTTAGTGCATGCTTTATTCTTCAAGCACCATAAGAGCACCGCCACAATAGACATAACTACCAGTAGTTCGACTGCAAAGAAACAGACAGGTTTTAATATCTCTCAAATTCGTCGGGTTTCACTAGGATTATGAACGGAATGTGCCTCGCGCTGGCTGATATAATTTATTTTTAAATATTTAAAATAAAGATTTCAAAATTGGATTCTGACAATTTTAATGGCATGTGCCAAAACACAAATAACAACACGACCAAAGAGGAACACGTCCAGCGAATATGTCATAGTTTTAAATTCGTAGGTAACACGTTAACAACCCTAGCGACGATTTTCGTCATAGTACGTCAAATTTAAAAATTTCAACATCAGTTCTAAGCCGGCATACTCTATCATTCTGTCTACTCTGGCACCGGTGATCGCGACAACAAAATAATACAATAGCATTTCCTGGAAACTGTGATCGAAGTCCTTGATTTTGTCTGGCCATAATATTTGAAAAGTCACGTGACAGGTAAAAACAGCGGAGTTTGAACAGTTTTAACAAACAAACAAATATACTTTATTGTGCACAAAGATTACAATAAAACTTAAATATAAACGACATTCTTAACAGTGATAAATCCAGGAAAACGGCAATGTGCAAAAGTACCAAAGTGTTTATTAAAATAAAAATACGTTTCTATAATAATATACAGTGTGTAACAAAAATAAGTGATAATACTTTAGGGTGTGTACGTGTTCCTTGTAGAGAGTTCACTGTGAAAGTAGCAGCGCTGAAAGACGAATTTTTTTTTCACTTTTGTATGGGCAAGGGCCCGAGCGTCACGAGTTTCCCCATACAAAAGTGAAAGAAAATTTTGGTCTATCAACGCTGCTATATGACTTTAGTTTTAGCATAATTTTAATACTTCGTGTTTTTAATATTTTTAATAAGTACATGTTTTTGCCATTGTCTGATGCTTGGAAAAAGTGGCTTGACTTGTAAATAGCTGACTATATACATACATTGGATCTGCTATTAATAATGGGGTAGGTATAATAAAAACTGAGGAAAAGTAACTTCGTCAAAAACATGTTCTACAATACTTATTTGTCAAAAAAGTGTACCTTAGGTACACATTTCAATACATTTGCAATATTTAGGTGACCTTGAGTGGTACTAGGCTGACGTTACATGACAGATCAAAAGGAACCAAATTTAAAACGGTAATAGTATGGGAGTTACGATTCCTTAGTTTTTATTATTCGTAGGGGGTAGGTATGGAAACAGTGAGAATATTGTGGAAATATATTGTAAAAGTAAAAATGTAGAGTTGGAAATGAAAAGCTTTAGAATGTAGCTTTTTACAAAGTAATTTTACTTAGTTGTTTATTTTTTGTCATATATTTTGTTTTAAATAAATCCTATGACCTATCGTAGGAAATACAGTGTGTAACAAAAATAAGTGATAATACTTTAGGGTGTGTACGTGTTCCTTGTAGAGAGTTTACTGTGAAAGTAGCAGCGCTGAAAGACGAATTTTTTTTTCACTTTTATATGGGCAAGGGCCCGAGCGTCACGAGTTTCCCCATACAAAAGTGAAAAAAAATTTTGGTCTTTCAGCGCTGCTACTTTCACAGTGAACTCTCTACAAGGAACACGTACACACCCTAAAGTATTATCACTTATTTTTGTTACACCCTGTATATAAATATGCGTAAGGACAACAATTTGAATTTGGGAATATTATTATTAATATAATTTACTTATAAAAAAATGTATTTCTTCTCGTAGAATTTTTAATTTACAGTAGTATAAGGAATATATACTTCACTATGCTTTAGTATAGGGAAGGTTTAAGGAATACAGCGAAATTTCCGATGTGGAATATGGATCCAGAAATAATTAGGGCACACCCCGTACGTGACGCGCCCCGCTGTCACGTAAAGGTAACCCAATTACTGGCGACGTGCCGACGAAATTCGACAGCACGGTTCGTATGCGGGGCCGGTTGGAGCACACATCCCGCTCAATGACCGCTAGACCGCTGGTGCGGGCGGACCATGCGAAAGCGCGCGAACGCACCCGCGCATCTTTGACAGTTGACGTTTTTATTTTTTTTATTTTAGTGTTCGCCGCGGCCATGACTTTCGGTGTTGTGATTTGTGTGATTGTGATTGATACTGTGTTAAGTCTAAACTAAGTTCGTGAAATATACTATAGTTGGTTTGCTATATCCAAACTTACCCTCTTATTAATAAACGTTGTATAAGCTTTGAATAGTTATATAGTGTTTTGTTCCTGTCACACAAGTAAAATTTTTAATTGGATTGAAGAAGACAAAACACTGTATAACTATTCAAAGCTTATAGGGCGTTTATTAATAAGAGGGTTAGTTTCTAATACGATAGTGAGCTTTATATCTCTTTTATACTACTCTAATTCTCTGTTTTTACACATTTTTTCTGTGTCAGTTACTATGGTATGTATAATTACTTTAATTTTCATTAAAGTAACGAATTTAAGATTTCGAAGACTAAATTACGTTTAATCCACAAGGTTACAAAGTTTGTATAAACCTTACTATTAAAAGCAAATTTTAATTAAATAAACTATTCACTTAACTTTTTAATATAAAAAAATTCCTAATTAACATAACTCAATTTTAACATGTTAACATTCTCAGAAAGATTTGGATTACAACTCTTCTTAGTGGAGCAAATATTGAGTCGAAAATTTTGAACCATAGTAAAACACTATAAACAGTAATACATATAATACCTAAATTGTAGTAAAAATATACCACAACTTAACTTAACGACAATCACACCTATTAGTTTATTTAACTGTGGTCAAACACTTAAATTTACACATTTCTTTCACACTTCAGATATTTAATCACTAATTACTAAGGTGAGGGAATTTCGAAACGACACGTTAAGTTTCTAACTCGAAGTTTGCGTACCATAAAATAATCCATCGACCAAACGTTAACCCGTAAGATAAACCCGCAAACCAAACAGCTGGTTGCCACAATACAAATGTGTATAGTAGAGCAACAACGCTCTATTAGTCCACGTCTACGTCCACAAATTACGTGAGGTGTTTTTTTTTAATTTTTGTAACCGCCCTCCCCCCCTGGTGAGATTTCGTGAGATTTTATTCAACCCCCCACCTCCCCCCCCCACAAATATCATGTGAGATTTTTCAAAATGTGGGTTTCTTACGTAAACGTTTGGTGTGACAGTCAGTAGATTTTCTTTCGAGGGAATTTTTAATGATGTTAATCGTTACGCTTAGGATTTAATCTTAAGCATACATACTAATACAATCTGGATTAAATAGTATTATTTTGTTGAGAAAAAAATTACGTGAAATTTGACTCGACTCCCTCCCCCCCCTAAACACCTCACGTAATTTGTGGACTGTGGACGTTATTGAAATCAACATCCAGCAACACTAGACAAGTTTAATGAACAATGCTATTGTATGTAATATAAACACCTGTCAAAAAACATAGGAAGCTTGGCATGACTAAAAGTAATGTTTTGAAGAAATTGCTTTAAAGTAATTAAAAAAAAATACCAAATTATTATTTTAGTAGAACTTTGTATATACCGTATTAAATTGACAAAGTTGAAAAGAAGCCATTTTAGAACGATCGAAATAAAATAAGCTATGAAGAAAAATATTCAAATAACTCAAGGGCATCATTTTCGACCGCTGGTCACTGATTTGAATTCACGTATGTGTGTGCCCGATTGTTCTAGTAGACGGTGTACTGTACGTAAAATATACTGTGGTATCACTGAACAAACACGAAAACCTGTAATGATGAGGTTAACATCACACTAAGATATGTAAATACGTCTAATGCCGTGGATATAGAAAACAAAACACGGCAAATAGCCCTTGGTGTTTGATCATTGCGAAACTGTCAAATATTATGTTTGAAATTGGAACACAAGATTTTGAAATGGAAAATTCTTTAGCGAAATTGTGCTCTTTGGGATCTAAGACAAAATTTATTATTCTCAAATCGCGGAATTCTGTCTGTAGCGGTCATTGACTCCCTGTCGCAAAACTTGTCATATTTGGTCATTTTCTATACAAACCGCGACTGACAATGAAGTGAAATATTATGTTTCTAGTCTAAGGGCGATATCGTATCTTGCAATACACGATGTGAACAGAGTATGAATTATATCACTTCAAACTCATAAATAGTTGAAGATTATCATAAGAGTTACTAAGACGTTTTCCGATGAAACTATAATAGTATGTTTCTCTACAAGAATTCAATTTTATTCTTAAGTTGACAAGTATTTTTCAAATAGCTCCTAAACTAGAAAGGTCAATGACCGCTGGTGCCACCTTTAGTTGTCCTGACTATAATCTCATGTCAGAATTCGTGACCCTGATCGAAAATTATTCGTTAGACTAGTGTAGACCCCGGTGCGGCGTAGGAGAGGTAGTAAAAGCGATAAAGAGAGAGAGGTATCTTTATAACGCGCGGCGAAAAAGGATGTATAATAATTAATGTACGCCTGCTGCTGTTTCAATTCACTTCAACCAGAAATTCAGGAGGTTAACCCAACCGTCAGGTGATTTTTACTTTTTTTTTAAACATGGGGAAATGCTTTACACATCCCCGGCAAATTGGGGATATCGGCCGGGGTATGTGGGACTCCTGTAGTCTACCCACTAAAATCCCATGGTGCTCCACTCCTCGCTGAAGGCAGAGTTGCGGGTACGATAGAACCTACCGAAAAGGTGATTTATACTTGGGAAATTCATCTTAGGGCACGGCAGTGCCCCAGCCAAGCTTTTTAGCAAAGGCACAGCCGTACTATACTTTTCTCGAAGCGGTTTGCGGCTTTTTCACACTCCCTTTATCTTCGATATTAATAAAGCTAGGAATTTAGAATTTCGGTGACTAAGAGCAAGTACTAAAACTAGCCCAACCTCCAAATTACATGACATTTCGGTTAATAGTTTAATAGTTACGGATGATCAAATTTACTACGTTTTGTCACTCACTGACTGACAGATGATCAAAATTGATCTGAAAACTTTTTACGATAGATATATTGCATAGCTATGCATTATTTTGCTTGGCTCCTTTTTACATTTAATGTTTTGGTGGGATTTAATTCTGACCGTTTTTGGCGATTTCTGTCAGATTCAAATAAATCAGCTTAGCGATAGTTCAACGCTGGCGGCGTAGAGTCAACTTTGTGTTATTATATCAGAATTAAGACCTACTTAATATGTTTCTGATTTAATAACAAAGGGTGCACTTTAACTTAGTTATAAAATAATTAAGGTGGGGTATTTTTTTTGAAGCGTAAAGACTCTGAATCAGCTATGGAGTTGATTTAAAGGTATGTATGAGAATAATAATAATAATAATAATATCTATGGACGCTTCACACCACGTCAGTCTGGCCCCGTGCTAAGTACCTAAAGGACTTGTGTTACGGGTACCAGACAACGGAAATATATTTAATACTTTTATACTATACATATATTTAAGATTTTTATTATATCATACACATATTTAATACACATCCAGACCCGGGAACATTGAAAACTTTTTGTTCCGTCGGCGGGATTCGAACTCGCGACCCCCGGCTTGAGCTAAGAACGCGCTCACCACTGAGCCACAGAGGTCGTCGAGAATGTAACTGGTCAAAGCAATAATAATATTATTCTTATGTTGTATTAGCTCTAGTAGACAAGTGGCAAGCGATTATCGTAAACGCTAACAAAATGTATGCGATTTGGCATAAGTCATCGCTTCGCTAGCAAATACTAATGTCAAATCCCATACATTTTGTGGCGTTGGCGTTGGCGTTTACGATAATCGCTTGCCGCTTGTCTAGGCCCTCAGTTATATCTATTAATATATCCAACGGCTAGCAGAAAGTTACCCACATAGTTGATGATAAAATATTATTATCTAACTAAGTGCCTGTTTCACCACTTTCTGATAAGTGTCGGATAGGCTATCCACCACTTAACTTGACAGATAGAGTATGGAGAGTCTGTCAAAAAAGTTGAGGATAGCCTATCCGGCACTTTATCAGGAAGTGCTAAAACAGGCCCTAAGAGTTATTATTTTTCCTAAATAGTATAGCACAAACCTTCAAGAAGAGAGCGTATTTCCTCTTAAAAGACCGGCACCACACCTGCAGCTCTTCTAATGTTGCGAGTGTCCATGGGTGACGGTAGTTGCTTTCCATCAGGTCACCCGTTTGCTCGTTTGCCCCCTTATTTTATTAAATATTCGTAACTTTTCCTCACCATTCTCTTCAAGAATTTCCAAACAGAAATTTTCCTTAATATTAGGAATGCTTTCAGCCTAAAGTCGAGGTCTAGACTATCGAGGGCTTCATTAAGTCTGTCTGCTTTGTATTCCACATGGGGCAGCACATTATGACGTGCCATAATAAATGTCCCGTCTTTATGACTCCATTTTGACGTCAATTTGTCTGCCATCTTAAAATTAAAGAAGTTATCATGAGTGTAACTTTCTTGATGGAAGTGTTTTAACTTTCTCTATCTTATTTTGGTGGATTATTAAAGCGTGGTACATTATTAATACTTAACTATAATTTTAATGTGTAAAGTATGTAGTAAGAAGTTTATTATACATATAATAGTTGTTAAAGAAATAAAAAAAAATGGAACCATATCTTCTGGAGTCTTGACGCGTTTTTTAGCCACACCAAAAAAGTGCACAATGCCACTAAAGAAGTTTTCAATCCAATAATTTATTCATTTCTTTCTTTACTTGGGTAGAATATTTTGTATTGACTAAATAAAGTATAGGCATAATATGCAAATATATTTAAATATATTCACATAACTTCGCATTACATAAAGATAAACGTGTTCTCATCAAGACTATATGAGGATTGCGGGTGATATTATGTGAACAATATATTAGAGGGGTAGTTCCGGTATGCAAGCTTTTGCTTCTGTATCTTATTCGTTACTTGTCCCCAGTTTCTGAGGTTTTTTGACAGGAATTGACATTTTCAATTGCGATTTTGATTGGTTTACGTCAGGGTTTCTCAAAGTGG